>NW_028141379.1:0-57987 GCF_030444845.1 Prenolepis imparis | reverse complement strand
ACACATAATATATTTATATTGAAGTATATTGGGATGCAATTCACTTTTTATTAATTAATTATATATAATTGACTTTTTATTTCTTTTTTATTTATTTTATTAATTTTTTTATTAATTTTTTTTTATTTTAAATATTTATTTATTTTTATTATTTTATAATTTTAATATTTTTTTAATAATGACATTTCCCAATATACATTTTAAATTTTTTGACTGAAGAAACCACCACTTTCTCGCGGTTTCCGTTGAGCAACAATATGTACGTCGTACATTTCTTCTTCTTCCTCGTCGTATCTTCATGCCTGAAGAATCGTGACATTATGGTCATGTGCAGTGGCGAACCACCGTCGTCCAACGTTGGCGGTCTTCCGCCTCTCGGAGATTCTTTTGCAATGGTTGGCCCGTGATCTCTACGTCGTACATTAATACAAAATAAATAGGGAATAAAAAGAATAAAGTCTTAAACAATATTTATAAATTAAAATATTATTTTATTACAATTATTTCTTTAAAGATAAAAAATCTTTTTTAATAGAAAGGCGTAAGTAGTGATATAAGGAGAGTTCTAACCCATGGAGCAATGAGGGGGGTGAGGGGCGAGGGGAACCCAGGGCGCGGGGGATGACGTCACGCGGGGAGGGGGAATGACGTCACGCGGGGAGGGGGAGGCGTCCGCGGGGAGGGGGAAGCGTCCGCGATTTTGGTGCCTGGTCCGCGAGGGGTCCGCGGGGAGGGGGAGGCGTCCGCGAGGTTAGGGTCCGCGAGGGGTCCGCGGGGAGGGGGAGGCGTCCGCGAAAGACCGCATGAAGCTTTTTGGATAAGGGGTCCGCGCGGAGAGAGGAACGCGAAGGAGAGCGCGAGGCGCACGCGAGAGAGATGACGCAAGAGCGAGAGAGATAGCGCGAGATGACGAGAGGTAGCGAGATGACGCGAAGGAGAGCGCGAGAGCTGATGCAGCGAAGGAGAGCGCGAGGTGCACGCGAGAGAGATATCACAAGAGCGAGAGAGAGATGTTGCGAGACGATGCGGCGATGGAGAGCGCGAGAGCTGATGCAGCGAAGGAGAACGCAAAGAAAGAGGTGGACGCGAGAGAGACTTTTTTTTAATAATATTTTTTTTTTAAATTAATATTTTTAGGATGAGGAAGGGGAGAAGATCTAATCTAAAATAAACTATATATTTTTAATATTTAAAATAATTTTTATTATATAACTATGTGTGTGTGTATATTTTACAAAATGTTTGTGTGTGTATGTGTGTGTGTGTGTGTGTGAATTTAAAATTTAAAATATAATAATAATAATATATAAAATATAAAATATAAAATATAATATAAAATATAATATAAAATATAAAATATAATATAAAATATAATATAATCATAAAATCTAAAATATAATATAATAATATAAAATATAATATTTACGACAGCAACACATGGTTAAGCAATGCCTGTCTGAACGAGAGTGTCTGGATATGATGAGGCGGTCAAATGTTTGATGCAGCGCGAAGCGGAGGCGACGGCTGGGCGGGGACTCCTGCATAACAGAAATTTGTTATTAATTAATTTAATAATTTATAATTAAAAAGAAATACTTACTAGTTCCAATTTTCCACCACAGGTTCTGGTGGATATGGCTCTAGGCCAAACAGTTCCCGAAGAGCATACATGTTCTCCCATAGCCAACTGTTATTGGCATCCATTTCCCGCGCCTCTGCAGTTTCGCACCACATTTCTGCAAACATTTATCGATGTTCCCACCTCAGCATTCTCACCCAGTTCAGTTAAATCTTGCTCCACCACGTGTTGCGGCCGTAAATTTTGCACAATGTTATAGATCATCTGAAAAATATGAATATTTAATATATATCTAAACATATTGCAACATTCTGTACAATAGTTTTAAATAAATTGTACAACTTACTATTTCGGGAAGCGTACGGCGCAGAAAACTTCCAGTCATTTTTTTTGTTTTTTTTCACTCTTTTTTAAGATACTAACGTGTCAAACGCTAAAAACTTTATGACGAACATCGCGGAGACAGACCCGCTCACGTTAAAAAGAGTAGGGGAGTAGTATGACATAATAGCTTGAACGCTTACTCGGCACATGAGATAAGAAAACAGATGGTCCGAGACAAAGATTCCATGATGAGAATAAGCATATGAATAATATTTAAAATTGAAACCACCTTCGAACGTCAATAGAACCACGTTCGAATCACAATCGAACCTCGATCGAACCACGTTCAAACATCAATCAAACACCTTCGAACCACTTTCGAACCACATTCGTACCTCGATCAACCACGTTCGAACATCGATTGAACGTCAATCAACCACCTTCGAACCACTTTCGAACCACGTTCGAACATCGATCGAACGTCAATCAACCACTTTCGAACCACTTTCGTACCTCGATCAACCACGTTCGAACATCGATTGAACGTCAATCAACCACGTTCGAACATCGATCGAACATCAATCAACCACTTTCATACCTCAATCAACCACTTTCGAACCACCTTCGAACCTCGATCAAACATCAATCAACTTCGATCGAACCACCTTCGAACCTCGATCAAACATCAATCAACCTCGATCGAACATCAATCGAACCACGTACATACATCGATCAACCACCTTCGAACCACTTTCGAACCATGTTCGTACCTCGATCGAACATCAATCAACTACAGTCAAACCTCAATCGACTACATTTAAAAAATTATAACATAAGAATTCTGTCACATGCTGAAATTAATACGAGCACGTGACATATAATACTTGTATGCGTATGAGGAAAATGAGCGAACAAAGATAATATTATTTCAATATTAATTTATTCAAAAAAAGTGTGTGGCGAATCATTGTGATGATTTGACTACCAATTAAATATTTTAAATACATTTTCTAAAGCACAATTTTTTACATGTTTATCGCAACGTAGGCTATAGGTAGTATCTAAGTTGTTTAATGCAGGAATATCTTCATAGTTGCATCCAAGGTCTCAATAATGAAACCGTTTCTCGCATCGTCCATTATATTGGTCAACTATTCTCGCTTTTCATGGCCTTTTACGTACACAAGAGAGGATGTCTCTTCTTCTTCTTGTATCATACCAGCGATAGCTGTTGTAATCAAACGCTGAGCCATGCAGTATGGAACGCTTCCATCTTCCCATTGCAATCCATGATGATTTCGAGTCAACCAACGAAGCTTGACGTCTCTCCGATTTTATGAGCATGATGATTTCGAGTCAACCAATGAAGCTTGACGTCTCTCCGATTTTATGAGCACACCCCATGGTACGGGGCATGCGAAAAAATAATGTGAAACAATGAATCCTCTTCTCAGAATCGCCGCTTCCTTCACGATAAATCGTTTATTGAGAATAAATCCTTGCAGATCCACAAACGTCGGTACAACCATTTTGTTGCAAGAATGTTGGACGACTGATGTAGATTGTTAAATCTCAATCATTTAAATCTCAATCATTTATATTACATCGGAGGAGGGGATAATTGCTGATTATGTAATTTTACGAACTACGTTGGACAAAGGACAATATTCGACAACACGATCAGCAAGATGAGACAATATGCTGTAGTATTTGCCGGTACATCTTCCTTACATTCAAACTCTATTCTCATGTCCACGGTAGAATTTTTGACAGAATCATTTTGTCGCGAACAATCAATAACTGCGAGAGGACCGCAATGTAGAAATTTCGCGATAGTTAGTACATTCTCAATATCACACCCGTAATAAGATTTACGAAAACGAGAGTACATATCAAACAAGAGGGCGAATCTATTTTTTTCAAAATCTAAATTTAAATCATCATAGGGATAAGATTCAGAGTTTAGATACAGCTTTACGTTGGCTAATTTACAATGATCGAATACAGTAACATCTTTTGTCATAATATTTTTTCTACCAGTCTGCAGTGCAAAGATCACATATCGCGGCTTTTCCAGCTGAGAAGCAGTTTTCACAGTCCATGAATGCTTGGTTGTACTATGTAGCAGAGGAAATTCGTATAGATCCCATGCGCGAAAACTCATGTTTAAGAATTGCCCGCTTTCCAATGCCAATAGCAAGGACAGTTTATTAACCTCATTCAATAGTACATGAGGCATACGCCATTGTATCTTGAGTAATTCAATAGCAGCTTCAGCAGGTCCATACAGACAATTGTTGTCGCTGCGCGAACGTATCAAAATTAATTCATGGCGAGCATTAATCACAACACGTTTGTAATCTTCGCAAAATCTCAATAGCATGTTGAGCGGCACGCAAAAGTTGAACATACAAATTTCATTACATGACCCATTATGTGTCATATCCCATCCAGCATTCTTCAAGATTTTACTTCTCTCGGTTGTTAAAGAAACATAATTTTTCATCGTTGAAGTTATTCCAACGTTTCTGTTGCGATCAATCTCCACACCATTGAGTTCATATCGAATTTCATCAAACATGAACGCAACACAATTATTTGTTAATATCATCGTTTCATTTGCATCTATTTTAGATGTCATCAACTTTCCCTCGACATACAAAAAGCTTTCGCACGGCAACGTGTACAAATCCTGGTGGTGTATAGGTATCCGTATCTCGTCGCTATGTCCAAGCGATGTGTTAGCATATGGATTGTATGTATGTGTCTCAACCTTGACGATACGATCATCAAAGACTGGTTCACCACCAATATTCAAAATATCAATCATCTTTTCGTACGATGAATCCCAATGATTTTAAAAATTCGCGATTCAATGCGCTGAGTTTCTTTTTAGTGTAACGAGATCTCTGATTATTGTCGCTCACTGCCGCAGCTGCTCTCGCAAAAGTATTGTCCCTCGTAATGTCCCTCGTAAAATTATTATCTCTCACGTGCTCCGTATCATTTAGCACGAGCATCACACGCTAATTTTGTCGACGCCGTACGTGCAATCTTACAGTAACTTCCTCTCCTCGAAAATCCAACAATCGTCCTTCTTGATCAACAATGCGTATCGTTAGATCAGTAATGCTCCGTACGACGATCGGGAGATAAATGATCTGTGCAGGCGTTTCCGATATCTTATATCCTGGCGGCACGCTCGGTGAAAATTCATGTATCGTGTGTACGCGCTTGTCATTACTGTACGCACCAGTGGTGACGCTACATTCTATACGGATAATATTCACGCTAATAATATTTATAGGTAAATCCGAATCATGCCATTTGTGAGGTTGCAATATACGATTCGACGAGAATCCCAACAACGATCCTATATTGTATGGTTTATTAAAGTTTATTCTATAGATGCATTTGATTTCGCTCTTTAGAGTATTATGATTGGCGCCAAGCGCTATTGCATCTTCATTCTGCTCTTTATTGGAAGGATATTGTGAAATTGCACGTCTCAGATACTCATCTATAGCATGTATTTCGTATGATCCTTCGGGTATTGTAATTTCCTTGTCATCGTTATCAAAGTAAAATTTATTATTCTTAGAATTTACATTCGGAATCGTATGATAAGTTTCAAAATCTGTTAAACCGAGCTCATAATCACCATTCGATAAATCTATAGCTGGAAAGTAGCTTACAGTGAGAACGCTACTTTTGCCAGTCAACGTTAGTGTTAGCAACATGTTGTCAAACTGAATCGTGATGATGGATTGACAGGTTTTATATCAACCGTTTGAAGAAATCGTAAACACAATTGTCCACAATTATTCTGATTATTTTGATAGGATGTGTGATTGTATTCTATTTTCGTAACATTTAAATATTGCACCAATTCTTTGGGTGGTCGTAGATTACCAAAACTATCGAAATATATTGATCGATTTCCCCTCTTTACATATGCTACCCAATGGGTACCGGAACCATCAACGTCATCCAAATTTACAATACCGCTTTCATTTTGTCGTATACCGCTTATCGGTAAATTATTGCGCATGAAAACACCTCTAAAGAATGGTATACGCATACGTCTTGCCAGTTATTCTAATTGTACATTAGTTGTTACACCCACAGGCATTTTTAGCGTTTTTTTTTACGTTTTTTTTTCTTAGTTGAGAATCCCTGTCCACGCTTGTATGGAGCGAGATAAACTCCACAACCTTCCATAGCGCGATTATGACGTTGCATTTCTTCAAGCTGACGTTGCGCAGCCTTGCTATCATTCACAGGGATACAAGGACTCAGATGCCTGGTTTACTTAGACGACATTGTCATCTATGGATCCCAATAGAATGTCATTTTTGGGATATTTCAATTTTGTATACGGATGCTGTTTTGTAATTGCCTGCAGACGTTTGTACCGCTATCCGTTTTGTTTGTACTTTTATAGGCGTAAATATACCGAACTTTGTTAATTGATGTTACAGCTAATAGTGTCATTTTTTAAGAAATTTTAATTCTGTAAACAAGTGTTTTGTTACCGTCTGCAGACGTTTGTATTGCTTTCCGTTTTGTTTGTACCCTTACAGGTGTAAATATATCGAATGTTCAAAATTGATGTTAAAGCTAATTTTGTCATTTTTGGGATATTTCAATTCTGCATACGGGTGCTGTTTTGTAATTGCCTGCAGACGTTTGTACCGCTATCCGTTTTGTTTGTACTCCTACAGGTGTAAATACACCGAGTTTTAAAAATTGATGTTACAGCTAATAGTGTCATTTTTTAAGATATTTTAATTCTGTAAACGGGTGCTGTTTTGTTATCGTCTGTAGATGTTTGTATTGCTTTCTGTTTTGTTTGTACTCTTACAGGTGTAAATATATCGAATGTTCAAAATTGATATTAGAGCTAATAGTGTCATTTTTGGGATATTTCAATTTTGTTTATGGGTGCTGTTTTGTAATTGCTGCAGACGTTTGTACCGCTATCCGTTTTGTTTGTACCTTTATAGGAGTAAATATACCGTATTTTGTTAATTGATGTTACAGCTAAGAGTTTTTCAAGTGTCAGTGATCAAATAAAAATGCTGGTAAGGAGGCATACTCTGTCAGTATATTTGTCAGAGGTTCAGCAAGAGCATCTCAAATATGGCACAATTGGAAGCAAGTTTGTTGGAGCAAGCCACAAGGGTGAATTCGGTGGAAGAATATATTGTGTGGGAGCAGCAATGTGACGAATACATCGAATCACTAGAAGAACAAAGTCGAATAAAATAAAACGACCACGATTACCGATCGGAGTTCGACAATCGCTTGTCTCCCAAATCGCGCGTCTCGAAGGGTTGAAGAATTCGGTACGCGGACGTTTTGTACATGCAGATGCCGGAAGCAGTTCGCGAGACATCGGACTCATATGGCGAGAGATTGATACGGCGTTCGAGAGCCGCATCTTGACTGGTGCGGTGATAAACAGCAATCACATTGAACCTCGTCAATTTCTAGAGGAGGCCAAAGACATTGTGATCAGACACGTGCAAAAAGTGTTGCAAAAACACACTAGTGTGAAAGTGAACACTATATTTAATGGCGAGTTCATGTCGGGCGATAAGCGTGCTAATAAAAGTATCAATACGAAAAACTTTGAAATCTTTCGCACCTCCGATTTACATGATTGGTACAAACGCCGCGTTATCGACCCCACACTAGCATCGCTAGAAGAGTTTCAAGAACGCGATAGTGGTTGGGCATTGTCGCGAATAATCAATTTAATTGTAAATATAAACAAGTATAATGCAATGCGTGCGGGATGCCACATTAAATTACCGCGAGAAATAATGAACAAAAGAGCAGTGGTTAATGTGCAATCAAAAGACAATGCATGTTTTGCATGGGCGGTGGTCGCAGCTCTATACCCCGCAGAAAGAAATGTGGAACGGGAATCTTCATATCCGCATTACACAACAGTGCTGAATCTCCAAGACATTGAGTTTCCAGTGACTGTGAATCAAATTAAAAAGTTTGAACTATCAAACAACATTTCGATAAATGTGTACAGCATCGAAGAAAAGAACATTGTCTCGATACGTCTCAGTGAGCAGAAGAAAGACAGACACGTCAACTTGCTGTACGTGGAAGACAGCAACAACATTGGACATTTCGCATGGATCAAGAATCTCTCCCGGCTCGTGAGCTCGCAATTGAGCAAAAACAATGACAGAAAATATATCTGCGATCGGTACGTACGAGTATATTTAATTAAAAACGCAATATATATATAATATAAAAACGTAATATATAAGTTATATATGGTGTTACGTCCAGACTCAAGGAAGAAAGAGTCGAAAGGAAGGACGTAACTAAATTTATCTTTTCGAACGACGGCAGACTATCCGTCTGTTCGACCCGAACGAACGTCTGGGCCCAAATAGGTCAACGACCGCAAGGGTCGCTCTTACTCTATTTAAAGGGCCGTTCGCTCGGTGGTCCCTTTTTGGCAAGAGAATTTAATCTCTTTTACGCAAGATGGGACCTTGTGCGATCTTAATTTACGGGAATGAGTGGGAACAGGTTATTAATAAATGAAAATCATTTGTGTTGAAATTTATAAATTTATTCCTAATATAGAGACGAAAGAATTTATATACATAATAATATAATCGACGGACTTAGTTGCTAATGAAGAGTGAGTGTATGTGTATGGGTCGCGGGTGATACATTAGTACGGAGGTCTTCAATCGGGGCAGAAAGGGGTAAAAGTTATTGTTTAAATTTTAGAGTCCCAATTGGTGGTTACAATAATCTAAATGCTAATAGATGTATAATTTTGTGTCCATGTTTGTGCGTGTGAGAGAGAATGCTAGGTTATGAAAGTTCGGTAATTTCGACGGTGGAAGGGAAAAGGAAAGCGCGGAGGATATCGACGGGAAATCCGATGGGCTTGGGATGGATAGGAGTAAACATAGGGATGAGGGCGCCGGGGAGACTTCCCGCTACAATTCTCATGAACTGCTCTTCATCGGGAACGTCTGGCCCGCAGGTGTAAACACCTTCTGGGAGTGGGAGCTCTAGTATAGGGAAATTAGAAAGGAGCCATCTATTCGTCTTCGCGTTGGAATGGAATTTGCCCGATGTGTCTCCTTAAAAAGGAATAGGCCTCGTTATAAATGAAGGGGATTTCTACTGCATCTTGGCAAGTGCAACCTTCGTCACACTCTATATTAAGTGGCGAGGGGGAGGGAGAATGATTGAGACGAGGAGAGGGAGGGTGAGAGAGAGAGAGAGAGAGAGAGAGAGAGAGAGAGAGAGAGAGAGAGACTGGATAATGTTGAGTAGGGGAAAGGTATGGGAAACGGTAATCACGAATCTCGCCGTTATCACGGGAAATCCTGAGTGATTTTTTGGAGATGGATGAAATCACGGATTTCGCCGTTATCACGGGAAATCCTGAGTGATTTTCGGAGTGAAGGAAATCACGGATCTCGCCGTTATCACGGGAAATCCTGAGTGATTTTTGGAGATGGATGAAATCACGGATCTCGCCGTTATCACGGGAAATCCTGAGTGATTTTTCGGGATGAAATAGAGAGGGAGAAGAAGGTTTAGGGTTGGATATGATAGCACTTGCGCAAAAGGAGATAAAGAAAATGGCTTTATCTTAAATCCAAGAATTATTTTGATACGGAGTGAAAATTGTACTTTATCTTTTTCCCTTGTTATATACATATATGTGTGTCTTGACTTACTGTTAGTAGAGTGCGTTGTTAATAATTGCTGCAGGGTTCTAGTCTGGTTGTGTGGTCGTCCGGACTTCCACTATGTCTTTTTTCTTCACTTGCACTCTAACGAACGTCGAAATTTGAGTTGAAAGCGGATTTCGAAATTGAAAGTATAAAAGTCCGAAGAGTATAGATACGATCTCGGATAGCTTATACACGGCAAACTGCGCTCGAAAGTTCGGACAAAAATCTCACCTCTCGAGGGATATCGCGGGTATATAAACCTTCTTGCTCCTCCTTCCCGTTAGTTTGTTAACATTTCCTGACGAATAAGAAATTTTTCAATGACGCCCTTTCAGTCCCGGATGCGTCTCTTGACTTTAAAAGTTTATCGGGATTGGTCAGGGCTTTTGTTTAGGGCCCTAGGTTTTGACCAATGGAGAATTTGTTGAGGTTTATATTTTTATTATCCTCTCGAGATTATCTCGGTGATCTGTCAGGCGGCATTTGTTTGGATTCGGTTATCGTTGTTAGTCTGGTAAAATTTTATTCGTTTTCAAGTGGAAGTTTTCTTCTAAATTTTTATTGATTTTCAAGTGGAGATTTCCTTCTAAAAAGTTTTTATTACCTTTTAAGTAAAATTTTCCTTTAAAAGAAAGATTTTTATTGCTTTTCAAGCGCGAGTTGTCAACTAGTCAAAGCGAGAATTTCAGACACCGCGAGTTACATCTGGTATGTATCTCTCCCTTTTTTTTATTTTTATTTTTACGATTAACCGTCTCCGGTCAGCTGCTTCGCCTGCCAAATCATAGTCTTATTCCCACGCCTGTGATTTTTCAATCATCGCCTTGCATTCTTTGAAAGAAAAGAATCGTGGAGTCCACAGGACGTAACACCCCCCGCCTTAGATAAATGTTGGGGTGTAAAACACGACATTTGCAAAGAGAATTATATGGAATAATCCGATTCTTTTCTTTCGGAGGAATCACGACTTGTTGATTGGAAGGGCTCACATTTAATTTTTATTTTATTAAATGTATTACCTTGAATTATTAATTGTCTTCTTAATTATGTAGAGAAGGAGGAAAGACAAGGCGACCTCCAAAACCCCTTCCTTTGTTCTTTCGTCCTTCTTGTGTCGTTTTATTCTTTACTCATAGCTTATTTTTAATTGTACTTATTTATTTAAATTTATTACCGCTAATACATGTAACGCAGGTGTGGAGCCCTTTTTCTATCGTATAAAAATTCTAATGAAAATAGAGGGATACATAACATATATATATATATAAGAAAATATATATATGTTATATATAAAGAAAAAGAAAAGAACTAGGCACGTTTTTATCTGCCTGATTTTCGTCAGTAGTCTCTGGTGTCAAGTAGCAGGTCCCTTCCTTTTATTGCTCTTCTATCCCTCTGGGGATCACAGCTTGACCCCAACCTTCGGCCTAGTATGTCTGGTCAACGTATAGATATTCTTCTATGCAGTCCCTGCAGTTTATCGCCGGTTTGATTGTTACTATTATTTTATTGCATTTTATTCTCGTCGTAGTGTAGATTGCGTTGCGTGGTTTTCCAAACAACTACAAAATTTAGCGATACGCGTAAAGAATATTTTGGCAACTAACGTCCTCATGGTAAATTTAACATCAGACGAGTGGGAAAAATTTCATAGCGCGACACATTGTCATATATGTGAGAAACCATTCACGCAAGATGACGATACACGCGTACGCGATCATTGCCAGCTGACCGGGCGGTACAGAGGTCCAGCACACTCAAATTGCAACTTAAATTATAAAAACTCTTTTTGTATTCCAATAGTATTTCATAATTTATCCGGTTGCGACTCACATTTCATAATTAAGGAAATAGCTACAGCTTTCGAAGGGGGAATCGATTTACTTCCAATAACTAAGGAAAAATATATATCATTTACAAAAACTGTCAATAGTACCAACGATGACAAAGATTGGAAAGCTTGCATAAAATTATGATTTTATCGATTTATATAAATATCTCAATACTAGTCTCGACAAATTGGCATCATTTCTAAGTAAAGAAAAACTCAAAATTTTACATTCGGAATTTCAAAATTTATCAACCGAAAATTTCAATCTATTAACACGGAAGGGCGTCTTTCCATACGAATATATCAACTGTTTTGAAAGGTTGCAAGATACGTGTTTACCGCCCCGCGAATCATTCTACAGATCCTTGACCGGCGACACAGTATCCGAGAGCGATTACGCGCACGCCGAAAACGTATGGGAGCGGTTCTCCATTCAAACGCTGGGCGAATATAGCGACTTATATTTAAAAACTGATGTCTTGTTATTAGCTGACATTTTTGAAAATTTCCGGGATAAATGTATCGTGAGTTATGGGCTCGACCCCGCGTATTATTATACTCTCCCCGGGTATACGTGGGACGCCATGTTAAAGCATACAAAAATTACGTTCGAATTACTTACAGACGTTGATATGGTAATGTTTATCGAACGGGGTATACGCGGCGGTCTGAGTCAACGTTCAAACAGATATGCACACGCTAATAACAAGTACATGCAGTCGTACGATTCATTGAAACCATCTTCGTATCTAATGTATTTCGATGTAAATAATTTATATGGATGGGCAATGTGTCAACCATTGCCTTATGCTGATTTTCAATGGGTCGACGATGTATCTAATTTCGACACATCATATATCGCGCTCGATTCACCCACAGGCTACATCCTCGAGATAGATTTAGAATATCCACGACATCTTCACGACACGCACACTGACCTACCGTTTTGCACTACATACACTACCGCAACCTGCAGCAATGTACGCGTCACGGCCTTCGCGTTGCAAAAATACATCGCATATTACAATTCGCGCAATCTCCCTGGCTTCGAAATTATATCGAACTTAATACGCAATTTAGAACACACGCGAAAAATAATTTTGAAAAAAATTTATATAAAATGATGAATAATGCAGTATTCGGCAAAACGATGGAAAATGTGCGTAATCGGATTGTAAAACTTATCACACATTGGGAAAGAAGATACGGTGCAGAGGCAATGATTGCGAAACCAAATTTCCACAGTAGAAGCATCTTTTCGGAAAATCTTATTGCTGTAGAATTACGTAAACTCGAAGTAAAATTTTACAAATCAATCTATGTCGGCATGTGCATACTCGACATCTCCAAAACATGTTTATACGAATTTCATCATGAGTACATGTCACCGCTGTATCGTGACAGATGCAGGGTAATGTACACCGACACAGACAGCCTAATATACCACTTCGAATGTGAAGATGTGTACGAGAATATAAAGCGCAACCTCGACAAATTTGATACGAGCGATTACGCTGCGGACAATGTGTACGGTATACCGCTCGTGAATAAAAAAGTATCTGGTCTAATGAAAGATAAAAATAACGGTGTGATATGACCGAATTTGTAGGGCTTAGAGCAAAAATGTATGCGAGTGGATGGCAAGAAAGATACGAAAAAAGTAAAAGGAGTCAAGAGTAACGTTGTCGCGAGAACGATAACGTTTGATGATTATACGCGGTGTTTGAATGAAGAGATTGAAATGACACGTAGTCAGTCATGTATAAGATCGAAATTGCATGAAGTATACACCATTCGCGAGACAAAAATTGCTCTAAGTCCTCACGATGACAAGCGGTATATCATACCTGAAACCACTGATACATTGCCATGGAGACATTATAAAATATCTTTGTAAATAATATTTGTTGTAAAATATTTTGTATAAATATGTATATTATATGTATATTTGTATTTATAAAATTATTAGATAAATATATTGTAAAATAAAGAGTGTACATATATTTTAAGTAAATGTTTATAATATATTATTTTTATGAATCCATGAGTTGTGAGATTTATCCAGTCCCAACCATTTCACATAAACATCATCACCTCTTTTCCGCAAAACCTTTACCACGCGATATACATCGGGATTTGCAACATGATGTAACTCGTACTCGTAGAATCCTCCGGCGACGGAATTTCCGCGCGAATCTTCAAGTATATATGTCGCAGGATTAGTTTTCTGCACTTTGATAATTTTAAATATTTTCGGTAATCCAATTTGGTGTAAAACCTTTTTCGAAGATGGTCTTGAATTTACTCACGCGTACCTGACAGCCTACTTTGAATCTTGCCGGAGCAGCAATTTTTACGTTACTGTATATCGTATTTAAAAGTTTTTCGGTGACTTTGTATGTGACTGCAATTTGTCTTCCGAACCGAAATAATGCAAGCATCTGTAAAAACAAATAATTAGTTTTTTTCCCATATATAACTTATATAGGGTGTCCCATAATTCGCGAACCACCCGTCAGTTGTAGGTAGAGTAGGTTAAACTGAGTCAAAAAGTCCTCTACCATTTTGCGATTTTCTCAATAATTAATGAGAAATAAATTAAAGAAAATCAGCCAATTCAAGCGATGATAAGCGTGCAGCGAGAAGAGACAGCCCACTCGGGGGTCCAGAGTTAGCGCTACTCGTATGTAGTTACTGTCTTTTGTAAAGCGCTCCTCCCCGCTTCATCGCGCGCCTAGCAACCGTGTAACATTATACTGTTTCTTTTCGCCGCATGCTTAGTAACGATGTGAAACTGGGCTGTCTTTTCTCGCCGTCGTCACGCGAATTGGCTGATCTTCTTTAATTTATTTCTCATTAATTATTGCGAAAATCGCAAAATGGTAGAGGACTTTTCTATTCAGTTCAACGTGCTCTACCTGCAACTGACGGGTGGTTCCCGAATTATAGGACACCCTGTATATTACATTTTTATATTATATATATATATATATTGCGTTTTTAATTAAATATACGTACCGATCGCAGATATATTTTCTGTCATTATTTTTGCTCAATTGCGAGCTCACGAGCCGGAAGAGATTCTTGATCCATGCGAAATGTCCAATGTTGTTGCTGTCTTCCACGTACAGCAAGTTGACGTGTCTGTCTTTCTTCTGCTCACTGAGACGTATCGAGACAATGTTCTTTTCTTCGATGCTGTACGAGAGAAGGGGGGGGG
The DNA here is from genome assembly GCF_030444845.1 of Prenolepis imparis. Classification (NCBI taxonomy): domain Eukaryota; kingdom Metazoa; phylum Arthropoda; class Insecta; order Hymenoptera; family Formicidae; genus Prenolepis; species Prenolepis imparis. Next base: position 43,300 of record NW_028141379.1, on the reverse strand, counting down.
ATCTCATGTGACGGGGAATATTCCTAATTCTGGGGGGGACACTAAGGACCTGTGGTCTAAGGTTGTAGGTAGGAAGTCCGCGAACGCCGATAAGCGGCAATCGCGGGCTTCCAAGGGGTCTGCGGCTCCGACAGCCGGGGAGCAGACAGGCTCTGGTCAAGCGGCAAAGCCAGACAGAAAGCGCCGCAAGACAACAAAGAAGAAAAGGAAGAAGGGCCCGAGAGCTCCGGCGACCGCGGCTGTTACAGTCACCATCGCGGAGAAAGAGGGCAGTGGTCTGACCTACGCCCAGGTGATGAGCGAGGCGAGGGAGAAGATCTCCCTCCAGGACCTCGGCATCGTAGGGTCGAGGATCAGGCCATCAATGATGGGGGGACTGGTCATTGAGATCCCCGGTAGGGACCGGCTCTCTAAAGCTCGGCAGCTGGCTGAGCGGATGAGGGAGGTTCTCAAAGAGAAAGAGGAGGTGAAGGTCACGCAGCCCCAGAAGACCGCGGAGTTGAGGGTCCGGGGCCTCGACGTGGCCTCCACCTCTAAGGATGTCTCCTTGGCAATCGCCGCGGAGACGGGATGCCTAGAGGAGCTCATCAGAGTGGGGGAGATACAGCGCAGCACCGACAACGGCCCAGGCTCAGCCTGGGTCTGCTGCCCGGTCTCGGCGGCCAGCAAACTGGCCAGAGAAGGAAAGCTGCAGATCGGGTGGAACAGAGTCAGGGTGGAGACTCTAAAGGCTCGACCTGTGTTTTGTTTCCGGTGTCTCGGACATGGCCATGTCCGGGCCCGGTGCAAGGCAGCGGTTGACCGAAGCACCGCATGCTACCGCTGCGGTGATCTCGGTCATAGTGCGAAGGGGTGCACGGCGCAACCCAGGTGCCTGGCTTGCGCCGACCTGGGTTTGCCAGCTGCGCACCGAATGGGAGGTAGAGGGTGTAAACCCAAACCTCCCTCGAGAAGAAAAGAGGACGTGCCGCTTGCGGAGAGGATAGCCACGGCTTCCTCGAAGCAAGCGTCGACAAAGGCGAAAAAGCCCGGTACACTCGCGGCGAAGCGAGTCCCTGCCGGGCCAACAACAGCATCGTCCTCTGGCCGGCAGAAACCGGCCAGTAGTAGGGAGGCGGAGGCGATGGAGACCGACACTTAGTCGGCCTCGTAGACCACCATCCTCAGTTCGGAGGATGGAGTAAATCCCACAGTCAAGTGGGATTTACGGGGACTGCAGATCCACAAGTCGGGGGACTTGTGGGTCATTGCACGCAGTCCCCCGTGAGGAGGAGTGTGGCGCGACACCCACCTCTCCTCATGAGGAGTGAGACAAACGTCTCCCTCCTCGCGAGAAGGGCGCGAGTTAACGCGCAGCCTGAGATGTTCTTGGACGTCATGCTTTAGCGGTTCCCGAGAACATCTCGTAAGGCCGAGTGTCGCCGTCTGGTTTTTAGTGGGTCGGGGGTCGTTTATATACCCCCAGCCCCACATAACCCACCTTGCCTCCCCCGAGGCGGGTGGGTATGCGGTTGCGCATTTTCCAGACGTTAAAAAAAAAAAAAAAAAAGGTTAGGTTAGGTTAGGTTAGGTTCCCTCTCGTGGGATGCGGCCTTGCCGTGGCGAGAGGGCTCACCCCTTGCAAGAGGATAGTCTTGCAAGGGGTGCTAACAGCATCCCGTACCCGAGTAACGTCGGGTACATCAACTCCCCGAGTCTGGGGAGTTTCCCCAGTCCTGGGGAGCCCTCCCTGTGGGAGGAGGGGGCCCACTTCCCCTATAGAGCTTCGGCTCGTATGTGGTAGAGGATAGCGACCTTGAATTCAAACGCCCGGTGGCATGGCACCGTTAGGATTGGGCATTGCACGGCGCTTTGGCGCTTGCCCTCCCGCCATGTATTTGCGGCCCGGGCCGCGGGGTTCTTGCGTCGTTTTCTCGGGGGGGATGTTTTCGGGGGTTTTCTCCCGGGGGTGTTCCCCCCGGGGTCTCGGGGTGGGGTCTCGTGCGGCTGGGGCCGCGGGGGTGGGTGACCATCCGTGACTACCCGAGGGGCTTTGCCCGGAGGGTTTACCCGAGGGGCATCGCCCGGAGGGAGTCACGGTGGTCGGTCGCCGGGGCCGCTCGGACGTATTCCGAGGCGGGGCCCGGCGACAAGTGCGGCCTCAGGGTGCTGGTTGGGGGTCTCCAGGCTGGGTAGCCTGGGTCCCCGTCCCAGCGTCCCTGGGGTCGGCCGCGCCCGGGCCATCGCCCGGAGGGTACCACGCGGGCCTGCCGCTGGGGCCGCTCGGACTTATTCCGAGGCGGGGCTTGGCGGCGAGAGTTTGTACTCCTGGCCGGTCGGGACCGTTTCCCGTTCCGAACCGGCCGGCCGGGAGAGGTGGGGTCCCTTCCACTGGATGTGATTACCGGTGGGGGGACGGCTGGTCGCCACGGCGGGCAAGGTGTGGACGGGGAGCGGCGTCCTCACCCCAACCGTCCGTGGGGCCCCCCGGGTGGCGCCACTTGCCGCGGTGCCGCCTCTGTCGGAGGAGGGGGACCCCTGAAAACCCACAGGAACGTTAAAATTCCTGTGGGCCGGTAAGGGGCTCGGAGTCCTGTGCCGGGGTGCGCGTATTCCCCCCGGCCAGAGGCATAAGCCGGCCCCCCGGGAGTCCCGGGGTTGTGGGGGGCGACTCCGTCGTGATTCCGGTCACGTTTCGGGTCACGCTTCGGGTCGTCTCCCCGGCCGGCGGGAGATTCGCCGGCCGGTCGAGCCGCGGCAAGGAGTGGGATACATTACAATGAGCATCAACAAATCTACAATCAAAATTGGGGAGAATGAGGAGGTGAGGGAGGATGCGCAAGAAGATGCGCAAGCAGTGAGCGACAGCCTTGCTCCTGCAAGAACGACGGTGCAGCAGGTTCTGCAAGATTGGTTGCCGGACGGTGAACCATGGGAGACATTGCCCGCCAACATAGTGGCGAAGGCCGGGAAAAAAACCGACGGGGAGGATGCCTCCCTGATTCGGTCCTTGGTGAATCTTCAGCGAAGATTGAGTCAATCACCGGTCCATAATCAATCGGAACGGGATACACGCTCAGACACAGAGCCTATGGAAGAACCACAATCTTCTGTGGTTAATAACAACAATGGTGATGCGGTGACAATCGATGCACCGGAACAAAGTGTAATCGATGTCTTCCCTCAGCATTTTCTTCTGAGCAAGGGAGAGTTAGGTAACTTTAGTGTAAACAATCAGGTTACTGGATCTGAAGTTAGCTATAATCCATCGCAAGAGATGGAGTTTGAAATAGACAATGCCTCAGTGGCATCATCCTCAGCTCAAGTTCTGGGGAAAAGGAAGAAACCGGATCGGGATAGTGATACGGACGATCCGACTCCACAAATCAGGAGGAGTTCGAGAACGAGCAAAGTCCCATGCGTTGCCACGGACGAAGAAACTTCCAGTAAGAGGATCACGCGTGGTACAAATGCGATCACTCGGAGTACGCATATCAATGTGAATACGGACTCTGAACCGCAATCACAATCGTGTTCCGAGGCAGAGGGTAGAGGTGCCAGGAAACCTCCTAAGAAACCTGGAAGAAGGAAGAGGAGCGTTGATGAGCCGACAATTGAGCAGAGGCTCCGCCCACTCCCGCAAAACATTGAGGAATTGGGCATCACCCCCGTCTCACAGATAAGAGCGTCGGCCATTGAATGGCTCGATGACATTGAAACGATTAGGGTTAATAGTAGCTATCAGGGTTACCTGAGTGGCCAAATAAGAAAGAGAGTCAGTGTCATCAAGGAAATCTTAAGAGTCTTTGGTGAGAAAATTGAAGATTCCGGTGATCCTGGTTATTTAAGGAGACGGAACACAGAGTTAGCTGCGGAACTCGCCTTATCGAAAAGGGAGACCGCCAAGCTGAGACGGGACGTGCAAGATCTCCAAAAGATAGTAGGAGATCTAAAAAAGGCTGTAGACGGAGGTCGATTTACTGAAAAATCAGAAAAAGCAACCTCCCCGATCGAGATCCCCAATAAGGGTTCTAAATCCAAATCTAAATCTAAGGAAAGAAAGGACATATCTGCAAGTCCTAGTGTAAATGTGGCTAATATGCAACTTACAGATGTGGTCATGAGACCCCCGTTAAAAGGTATCTCTGTGCCGATCCCAGCAGTTGAGAGAAGTACGCTGAAAGCGTATCAAGACGTTGATGCAGAACTATCACGCCGCATTGTAGAGTTAACCTCACAAAGAAAAGAGCTGAGGCAATCCCTTAAGGAACATGGTCAGAACTCCGCTCCAGGAGCTGTTCCTGCTCAAGTTGCACAAGTGGCTGCAGCGAACAGACCTAAGATAATTAGCAACGTTCAAGTTGTTGCCCCCAAGGGAAAAGTGACACAGACTTTACTCGAGACACAATCAAGTGATTCAATGGTTGTAAACAGTAAAAAGGACGAAGCCTGGCAACAGGTAGAGTCGAAAAAAGACAAGCGACAAAGAAGGAAGAAGGCTAAACAGGCTGTCTTGGATAGCCAAAAGTCCGGCACTGAAAAACCGAAAGAGCCAATAGCGGTGAAGCTAAGAGGAGGAGACCTCCCAGAACAGCTGCAGTCGCAATAAGAGGAGTAGCAGATGGCTTCTCCTACGCTGCTGCCCTGAAAAAACTGAGAGAGGAAATTTCGCTCAGTGACCTACAGATAGACAAGCCATCCATGAGGCACTCGGCCAATGGTGGCATTGTGATCGAGGTACCTGGCAAAGATAAGGCTCTTAAGGCTGAGGCCTTAAAAGAGAAAGTTGCCGGCGTATTAGGTGAAACGGCAATAGTCACAAGACCCGTAGTCAAGGGTGAAGTTAGACTAATTGGAATAGACGACTCGGTCGTCACGGATGAAGTTGCGGACGTCATCGCTATTGCGGGAGAATGCAAATCCGAGGAGGTGAAAGTTGGCATAATAAGACCCATGTCCAATGGTTTGTTCACGGTCTGGGCTCAATGTCCCTTAGCGGCTGCGATTAAAGCAACCCAACAGGGAAAAATAAAGATTGGCTGGACAGTAGCCAGAATAGAACTTCTTAAAGCCAGACCGACCCAGTGCTACAAGTGCTGGGGACACGGACACCTGAGAGGAAAGTGCACCGCCACTGTGGATAGAAGCAAGACCTGTTTCAGATGTGGCGAGATGAACCATTCTGCACTGGCGTGTCAGAACCCAGTCAGATGCATCCTCTGTGTAGAACAAGGGAAAGATCCCAACCACAGAGTGGGTTCAAACCAATGCAAGGCAGACTTTAAAACAAAGCCCGTTGCTGGTTTGGAAAAGAGACCGGATCGGAGGCCGGTAGCGATGGAGATCGAGGATGAAACGGAAAATCCTCCAATGTAATCTGGGCAGAGGCTGGCAAGCCCAGAATCTGCTGGATCAATACATGGCGGAGTTAAATGTCGCCATTTGCGCGGTATCTGAACCACGCAATATACCGGACAATATCTTCTGGTATGGAAGCTGCAACAAGTTAGCAGCCATACATTGGAGACCTGTGGGGGCTTTTCAAGCCTGCTCCTTAGTCTACAAAGCTCGGGATTTCGTCGTAGTGGAACACGGTGGCATCAACATTATATCGTGCTACATATCACCAAACAGCTCCAGGGAAGAATTCCTTGCGTTCCTTGATGAGCTGAGCGTGGCAATCAGAATTTTGAGTGGAAGGACCCTCATATGTGAGGATTTTAATGCAAAGTCCTCACATTGGGGGTCAAAGCGCACCGATCATCGAGGCGAGTTGGTTGACGAGTGGGCCGCGGAACATGATTTGCGACTAAATTCAGGTACCCTTCCGACTTGCATCAGACCACAAGGATGGTCGATAATCGACCTCACATGGTCAACTGCGGATATCCGCAGTATCATTAGTGAATGGAAAGTTATGCGTGATATCGAATCTTTATCGGATCACGAATACATACAAATGTTGATCGGTCAAGATGACAAATGTTCGAGTATAAAGAACAAAGATCATAGAAGACTAATATACCCGAGGTGGAATGTTAAGAAACTGGACGAACACAAATTTCGAGCAGTTGTGTCCTGGAACTGTGCAAACGCCAGTGAACTGGATGCCGAAGAAACGGCCGAACAAATGGCTAAACGGATCGAGCAAGCTATCCATCAAGCCTGCGATGCAGGAGCAAACAGGATAAAGAAGCATCCATTGAAAGAGCAAACGTATTGGTGGAGCTCGGAAATCGAGAGATTTAGAAAGATCTCGATAATGAAAAGAAGAGCTTGGTCTAAAGCCAAGCAAAGAGGCAGACGCCCGGAAATGACAAAACAACTCAGAAATGAGTATATAGACGCCAGAAGGGTTCTGAAACATGAGATCGATAAGGCCAAATTTCAAGCTTGGCAAGAACTCATTCAGACGATTGAGGATGATCCCTGGGGGTTACCCTATAAAATCGTTCTGAAGAGATTAAGGAGGTCATCTCCAAGTCTCACCGAGACCTTAAATGAGGATATAGTTGAGACCCTTTTGGAGTCTCTATTTCCCAGTGGCAGAGAATCTAACCCAGCGGAGGCATGGATAGATTGGCGATGGAACGAGGAGGAAGAAGAGGTCAACCTCATAACTGGTCGGGAAGTTTTCGAAGTCATCAAGCGTAAAGCTGGTGGCAATACCGCGCCAGGACCTGACGGGATCAAGGCTAAAATCCTTGGGAAACTGCCAGGAGAAATGATCCTCGACATTGCCGAATGTTTCAATACATGTCTTAAGGAAGGCACTTTCCCCGTGCGATGGAAAAGAGCTATGCTGGTTCTAATACCCAAAGGCGGGGACAACTCAATCGAGGAAATGCCGAAAGTCCGCCCGATATGTCTCCTCGATGAACTGGGCAAGGTTTTTGAAAAGACCATTGTAGATCGGCTTAACAAATGGATGAAGGAAAACCCAAGGTTCCAGCTCTCGGAGGACCAATTTGGCTTCAGAGAGGAGAGGTCAACTTGCGACGCCCTTGCACAGGTTCAGACCGCAATAGAGGAAGCGATTCAGCAGGACGGTGTGGTAATTGCGATAAGCATCGACATTAGCAATGCGTTTAATTCACTCCCGTGGCCTGTTATTAGGAAGGCACTCGAACAGAAAGGCTTTCCCGAGTACTTACGAAGAGTCATTGACAGTTATTTACATCAGAGAACTGTCGAATATGTAGATAAACAGGGCGATATTATTACCAGGCCAATGACTGCCGGAGTACCTCAGGGATCGGTCCTCGGCCCGACCCTATGGAACATTGGGTACGACAGCGTGCTTCAGGACGGCTGTGAGTATGGGTGTCGGACCATTTGTTACGCGGACGACACTCTTATCCTGGCGACTGCCGACACGATTGCTACGGCCACAGCGAGGGCCAATACACAGACGGCTCTTATTCTTAACAGAATAAAAAGATTGGGTTTATCGGTCTCAGCTAGCAAAACCGAAGCGGTATTGTTTCATGGACGGAGGAAGCCAGATCAACATCCGAGCGTTGTTATCGGTGACGAACTAATCCCAACCGGAACGTCGATGAAGTATCTTGGAGTTATCTTGGACAACAGAATGATGTTCAAAGACCACTTTGAGTACGTAGAGACCAAAGTCTCCAAAGTAACTCGAGCATTAGGCAGGCTCATGCCCAACCTAAGGGGCCTCAGAGAAGCTAAAAGAAGACTCTACGCCAATGTTGTGATATCAATTGTGTTATATGCCGCGCCAATTTGGTGCGACGCCCTGACAACGGCGAGACGTAATCGCGAGAGGCTCGATCGGCTGATAAAAATCACCAATTTGAGGGTGATATCGGCATACCGGACAGTCTCTCTCGACGCGGCGTCAATCTTGGCGAGAATGCCACCGCTCCACCTGATGGCAGCAATGAGGAAACGAGTATATGCGAGGACGGTCGATCTGAGACGGCAAAATGACTGGTCTCCGAAGGCAGCAGAGGAGATCAGAGTTTCCGAGGCTCTGCTGACAAGGCGACAATGGGAGATTTATCTCCGAAGACCTATGATCGCTGGAATCCGCACCAGGGACGCCGTCCTGCCTAACTTCTCAGCTTGGTTAGACAGGAAACATGGGAGAATGGCCTTCCATCTGACCCAACTGATGACGGGACATGGTTGTTTTGCCTCCTATTTGTATAGAATAGGTAAAATGGGATCGCTAGTGTGTGAACACTGTGACGAGAACAAGGTGGACACAGCTGAACACACCTTACAGGAGTGCGTGAGGTGGAACGTGGATAGAGATGTCCTGAAGTCTGTTATTGGGAATGACTTGAAACTGGAAACGGTGGTGAAGGCTATCACCTTGGAGGAGACAGCCTGGAGAGCGCTGACTCAATTTGCTGAGTCAGTTATGCTCAATAAGGAAAATCGGGAAAGGGAGAGACAAGCGCGCGAGGCACTGATCCCACCCGAGTCCAGCGATGAAGAGGAGTCTGACACTTCCACAAGTGATTCGTCACAATAAGGAAGTGTCGAATAGTGATGATCTAATCTGTATATAGTTTAGGTGTAAATAAGAGAGGAAAGATCATGCGCGTATGTGTATATCGATATATATATATACTAGAATAATCTACATAGGGATGGCTTAGTCTAGCTAATAGTTGGACTGGATTGGTTTAGCTCTAATTAGAACTAAGCATATAGGGATGTGCGCAATACTGCTTGGTATGTGTGCAATGTGTATATAGGTTTGCAGATATATGTAAATACGTTATGTATATATATGTATTATTGGGAGCTATACTCTATGTACCGTATAGCTATGTATTTAACTTAGCTCTGAGTGTGTATGAGTGTAGTGTATGTGTGTGTGTATGTATAACGAAGATATGTGTATGCATATGTGTATGTAAATATGTGTGTGTATATATGTATTTTAAGGAGATTACCGTGAGGAGGGTTTCGCAGTGAAACGCGAAGCTGGGTTGGGTCTGGGAACGTAATGCCGACAGCAGTTCTCCTGGGCCCAACATTGACCAGGAAGGAGGAATGCCTTCCGGTCACGGGCAGGGGTTTAGTGGGTAGGGCCGACCGTGGCTTGTTGTCCCTCGTGGGGGATTGGGGATTAACCCCGATCGACCACTTGAGACGTGGAGCCGCGACCGGAGGAGTCCCACATAACCCATGGGGCCGGCCCCATGGGTATCCGTAATGGATTCCCCTGCCCAGCGCCGTATCGCTAAATTAAAAAAAAAAAAAAAAAAAAAAAAGGTTAGGTTAGGTTAGGTTAGGTTAGGTTAGGTTCTCTCCCGTCCCCTCTCGTCGGTCGCCACCTTGTCGTGGTGAGAGGGCTCACCCAGTACACTGTCGTACTGGGTGCTAAGAGCGACCAGTACCAAGAATTCTTGGTACAAGGCCTTTCCATGCCTGGAAAGGCGGTATGCGTGAAGTTCTCATGATTGTCTAACGATGATCCTGACGGGCCATGCCGGCGGGGTTCGCCCCGGTAGGGCCACCCATGCCGGACGGGCCGTCGGGGGAGTAGACAAACATGGGGGCTATGTATGAATGAGTGTATGATGGCAGTGGGCGGCTGCCTAAGAGCCTAGGCCCACCGCCCTAGGGGAGCTCACCCCGAAATAAAAACACAAATATGGGAGGCAAAAAGACAAAGAAGGTAGTACCGGCCCAGAAGAACTCGGATGCTTCAGGGCCCGGCAGGGAGGGGGGTATAGTCCCGGCCTCTACCCTGTCGTCATCGAACGACGGGCAGCAAGAGGCAAAAAAGAGGGAACAGCTTGGGGCCCTTCAGATGGAGGAGCTCTTTGGACCAGAAATGGGTACTTGGTACGAGGAGTCTCTGGCCGATCGTCCTTCGCGCGATATTACCGCGAGATGTGTCGATGACCGATGTGATGCGGAGGAATTAATCCACAAGCTCGTGGAAAATATGGACATTACGGTGGACCAAGGTAAAATACTGGACGCATTGACGGATAAAATCAATGACATAACGGAGGGGACGATGGAGCTGGCTCGCAGGGCATGCTTGTTTGAGAGCGAATGCGAGCGGCTCAAGCGTCGGCCCGAGGTGAGGGTTTGTGATGCGGCCACGATGACGGAAGAAGTCATCGGTCGGGCCGCGTCACCGGAGACTCCGCCTCGGGACAAAATGAAGGATGGGCTGGAGTCCAGGCTGGACCTTGCTCGAGAAGGGGATCGCTGAGAACAAGACGGGTGCGAGGAGGAAGAAAGAGAGGATGGAGAGGAAGGAGCCGGACTTGTCCGGTTCGTCCTCTGATGGGGGAGATAAGGGGGAATGGGTGGAGGTTGTGGGGCGAGGTGGTGGAAAAAAGAGGAGAAGGGTTGTGGGGATTGTGGGAGCGGGGGTTGGCGTTGGCGTCGGCGTTGGCGCTGGTGTCAGGGGTAGTAATGGAGATGGAGTTAGGGTTAAGGGTGTTGCGGGGGCCGTGTCCCTCGGCGGGGCCACGGCCGCCAATGCAATGGGGACGGCGAGGTGCTACCGGTGCCTGTGCCCTGGGCACGTGCGGTACCGGTGCACCTCGTTGGTGGACAGGGGCGGACGGTGTTATCGCTGCGCCGCCCCTGGCCACAGGGCGTCGGAGTGCGTGGGCGGCCCTCGGTGTCCACTGTGTGTGGACCTCCGACGACCGTCTGCGCACCAACTTGGGGGGCCGGGATGCGCTAGGGCGGCGCCCTCGCGCATCCCGGGGGGAATGAGGAGAGAACCCGGCCGCGGGCTCGGGGGGGTTCCCTCGGCGAAACAGCCGAGGTGGAGGCCCCCCGGGCGCGTGGGCCTGACTGTCTCCCCCATTAAAGGGGGAGTGGGGGGAGGAGGGAGGAGCGCTGTGAGTTCATAGTGAGTAGAAGGAGGGACGGGGGCGCTTGGCCGCTTGCCCGCCCGCCGGCGGCTCGTAAGAGTTGGCCGGTGGGATGGCGGGCGGCCCTGCGTCCCCGTCCAGCCGGGGCGTCTCCTCGGAGAGGCCTCGGCGTTAGTGCCGGACGCCACTGGCCGAACTCCTAACCCCTTTGGGGAGGCGGGGAGTCATGGCGTCTGGCAGTGGGAGGGTGCCGCAGGGGGTCCAAGCTCCGGCTTGATCCCCATTGCACGCGGTTCCCCCCCTGCGAGGTAGGCGGTGGTTTGTGGCCCTTCCACCGGGAGTATACCCCCTAGGGGTTCTCCCGGGGGGAGGGAGCGGCCGCCGTCGAGAGAGGGGGCCTCCTTTGTTGTCGCCAAATCTAACCCCCCTTTGGGGGCGGAGGGAGCGGCAACATTGGGGGCCGGGGGGGGCGGCAGGGACTTAGGAGCGGGGGCTCCCGGGTCCCATTGCACGCCGCCTCCCCACGGAGGGGAGAGGAGTGGTGGTGGTCCCCACTCCTCTCTGCCTGATAGGACATTGTCCTATCAAACGGAGGGGACGCACCAGAAAGTGGTGCGTCACGGCGCTTCGGAGGCCCCGTGTGCATGCGAAAGCGATTCCCGGGGCCTCCGAGTAGCGCCAGGAGGACCACCGTCAGGTTTAGCGGGTCGGGAAATGGGCCTTCCGCCCTTTCCCATCCCCGCATAACCCGAAGCCTCCCCCGAGGTGGAAGGTATGTGTTTAACACATTCCTGACGCAAAAAAAAAAAAAAAAAAAAAAGGTTAGGTTAGGTTAGGTTAGGTTAGGTTAGGTTTAACAATAAAACTAAAAGTACGAATACAAAGAGGGAGGCGGAAATCCCTAACAGCAAAAGGGATGAGTCGGGACACGACACCGAGAAGATGGACACGGAGAGTGACCATGGCTCGGGTCGGGATACACCGGCTATCGGTAAGGAGGAGAGACGCCCGTCTTCCGCGAGCATGAAGTCCTCGGGTAAAGTCGAGGAAATACGCTCCAGGGTTGGGGCCAAGGAGGCGATGAAGTTCAGCACGGAGCTGAAGGATGCTGCTGCATCGACTCCTCTTCCCCCGGACGCGGACTTCCGGATGGAAGAAGTTATCCGGATCAGTGGAGCGAAGGGAAGAATGAAGAGCGGCAAGGGAAAGAAGAGAAGGAGAATCAGGTCACCTGCTCAGTATTCCTCTACGGAGACAGAGGAGGTGGAAGTGGAAGTAGAGGACGTGGAGGAAGCCGTAGAGACGGCTAAGGGGCCGATAGATGTTCCCAAGAGAGGAAGGGGATGGCCTCCCAAGGAAGGGTACGGCCTATACATAGGACGCGCTAAGGCGAAGGAGGAGGAATACCTCCAAGCCGAGAGGGAACTAGAGGAGGAGTGGACCGAAGCGGCCAAGACTCGGTCGATGAAGGTTCTCAAGGGTGAGATCATCGAGGACGGTGAAGAGGCGGAGGTGGAGAAACGGGAAATCCCTGATCTCCCCGCCTCCGAAATTATAGCGGAGGTCAACAAAGTTGTCCAGGTGATTAGGAAAATTTCCTCTTTCACCAAAGGGTACAAGGGGACCTCCCGCAAAGTCCTCAAGGAAGCGGCAGAGGTGGTCACAACGGCTACTAAAGAATTATGTCGCCGGACGGCAAATGAGGAGAACCTCAAGCTGAGGGAGGAAAACCGCCAATTGAAAGCGGAAATAGCCTCCATGAAGCGGACGGTTCAAGGATTTCGGGTGGAAATTCGGAATCTGAGGGAGGAATTTGTCACCTCCGGAAAAGGGGGTGACAATCTGGCCGCCAAGGAGGACACGTCTCTAGCCAACCTCAAAACGAAGGGAAAGTGCAGCGACAAGGGCGTTGCACCGAGATCCTGTCAACAGGAGAGCGAACTTGCAATAGGCAACATAGAGGCCTCGATCATCAAACAAGTAGGTGAGATGATCAATGCAAGATTCGCGGCGGTCGAGGAGAGGCTCCCACCGGAAAGGAGCTTTCGACCTCCGGTGGGAGCTTCTGTCAATAAGACAGTACCGGCAGGGGCGAAGGCTCCAAAAACATATGCTGCAGCAGCGGCTGCAAAATCCGGGGACGAGCCCAAGGAGAAGAGGGTGCTGAGGAGCAAGACTTGTCAACCTCCGCAACCCCCAAAGAACTCCGCTCCAACAAAGAGCGGGCCAAAAGTTGGCGTGACGGCAGTGCAGAAACCGAGGATTACTTTAATCCAAGAGGTCTGCACTGACGTCAAAATACTCTCTGCTCCTCATAACAGGAAAGAGGAGCAGGAGTGGATGGTGGCGGAGGCGAGGAAGAAGGGGAGCAAGAAGAAGAAGGGGACGAAGAACTCCGAGAATCCTCCTCAGCCTATCAGGAAGGAGGCAAGAGCTCTACCGATAGTAGCGGCAGCGAATCGGGGAGCAGCAGCGAAAAAGGGTACAGCGGCAAAGGAGACCAGTGGAGCGGCTGAAAAAGGATCCAACCAAAGGTCAACATCCGCCCCCCCAGGAGAGCGGCAATCCTAATTAGCATGCCATCTCATGGGGGAAACGAGATGGAGACCACGGACGCCGACGGAGTGGCGACCCAACGGTCTTTGGGCGAAGCGATGGCCGGAATCCAGAAGGAGATTCGTCTGCAGGATTTCGGCATTTCGTCGTTGAAACCAAAGAGGGCCGCCACTGGGGGCCTATTGTACGAAGTGGCCGGGGAGGAGAATGCCGAAAAGGCGAAACTGTTGGCGGAGGCCTTGAAGAAGTCCCTTGAACCCAAGGGAATCAGGGTCTCCGTCCCTGTAAAGAGGTCGGAGATGCGTATCTCCGGCCTGGACGACTCTGCGACAGCAGAAGGCGTCTTGGCCTCATTGGCTGGGGCAGGAGGCTGTCTCGAGGGGGATATCAGGATCGGGAAAATATCCAGGTCCCCCCGGGACGGCCTGAGTTCTTGCTGGGCGCAAGTCCCGTCTATAGCGGCCAGTAAGATAGCGAAGGCTAGCCCACTGATGGTTGGTTGGACCACAGTGAAAGTGGAAGTACTGGAGGCCCGCCCGCTACAGTGCTTCAGGTGCATGGGCGCGGGTCATACTCGCGCCACATGTAAGGCTGAGACAGACCGCAGCGGTCTTTGTTACCGCTGCGGTAAAGATGGGCACAAGGCGGGTGGATGCACAGAGCGGCCTTGCTGCCCGTATTGTAAAGATCACGGGCGCAAGGCCGACCACAGGTACGGGGGGAGGGCCTGTGCCTATGCGAAAATAAAAAGGGGAGGGAACGGAAGCAAGCAGGAGCAGCCGAAGAAAAAAGAAGAAGGGGGGTTAAGGGGAAGCAAGTACCCGAGAAGCCAGCTCAAGTAACTGCTGATGTTGGGGAGGCTGGCCTGGAGGAGGTGAGCAAGGTGTAATTATGCCTCGTGACAATGCTCATCTCCTCCAGGTTAATATTAACCACTCGGCCAGGGCACAAGACCTGCTCATGCAACACCTGGCTGAGTGGGGCATCGACCTGGCGGTAGTGGCGGAGCCGTACCAGATCCCACAGCAGGGAAACTGGCTGGGGGATACTTTGGGCTCCGTTGCCATTGTTGGAAAAGGAGAAAGGGAAGCCCTACCATTATCCCTAATGGGGAAAGGGGAGGGCTTTGTGTCCGGAAGATGGGGGGAAACCGTCGTAGTAGGGGTGTACTACTCTCCCAATAGGGATCTCACCCAGTTCGAGGAGTACCTGGGTAGGTTGGCGGACGAAATAAGCCGCCACCTCCCGGGCCGAGTCTTGGTCATGGGGGACCTAAACGCCAAATCGGACGCGTGGGGTTCCCCCGTGACCAATGCAAGGGGTGAGATCCTGGAAGAGTGGGGGGCACAACTCGACCTTCTGGTCATCAACAGAGGGTCGGAGTTTACCTGCGTGCGGGACAACGGGGGATCCATCGTAGATGTCACATGGGGATCCCCTCAAGCCGCACGTATGGTAAGTGGCTGGCGTGTGATGGTGGGGTCGGAGACCCTATCGGATCATAGAAATATAAGGATGGAGGTCTCTGACCCCTCCTTAGGACGCCGGCCACGCCCCCGAGAGGAAAGACGCGGTGCACCTCTGCCACCCCGATGGGCGCTCAAGCGCCTTGATGAGGACGCCTTAATGGCGGCCGCCACAGCCAAGGCGTGGGAAGAACCTCCCGCGCCTGACGCCTGCGACGCAAACGAGGAGGCGGCCTGGTTCCGATCGGCAATGACGGAGATTTGCGATTCTGCCATGCCGAGGAGCCAGGCCAATCATAAGAAGAGGGGAGTGTACTGGTGGTCTCAGGAAGTATCGCGACTACGCGCGACGTGTATCCGTTCGAGACACCGGTACACCCACTGTCGACGCAGGCGTCACACTGCTGACGAGGCGGCCGAATTGTTGGAGGTATATAAAGAGGCGAAGAGATCCCTCCAACGAGCCATTAAGGAGGCCAAGGCCCGGGCCTGGGACGAGCTCCTGGAAACCCTCAATAAGGATCCGTGGGGGCGTCCATACCGGATTGTAAGGAAGAAGCTGCAGTCCGGTGGACCCCCGATCACAGAGGGTCTCCAACCCGACGTGTTAGAGGAGGTGGTCACCACTCTCTTTCCTCCGGACGCGGAGGAAGAGGGCGGGGACAGACCCTTGGGTCCAATAGTCCAAAATCAATGGACGGAGGACCTAAGGGTCACCGGGAAGGAGCTCGTCCAAGCGGTTAAGCGGCTCCGGGCTAAGAACACTGCTCCGGGGCCGGACGGAATACCGGGCAAGGCCTGGGCCATGGCCCTAGGCGTCCTCGGGGGCCGTCTGAGACAGTTGTTTGACAGTTGCCTCAAGACGGGACGGTTTCCCAATATTTGGAAGGAGGCCAAACTGGTTCTCCTTAGGAAAGAGGGGCGCCCCGTAGACTCACCTGCGGCGTACCGCCCCATTTGCTTATTGAATGAGGCGGGCAAGCTATTCGAAAGAATAGTAGCTGCCCGCCTCAGGGACCACCTATCGCGGGTAGGACCCGACCTGGCGGAATGCCAATGCGGATTCCGAGAGGGCAGATCGACGATCGACGCTATTATGCGCGTCAAGGCCCTCTCGGATGAAGCAACGGCAAGGGGCGGCGTGTTGATCGGGACGAGTTTAGATATCTCGAACGCGTTCAACACGCTGCCCTGGGAATGCATCCGCGAGGCACTCCGGTACCACCGGGTGCCTCGGTACATTCAGGATGTGGTCGGGGACTACTTCAGCGATAGGTGGATATCCTACACGGGGCGGTACCAAACGCCGCATCGCAGGAGGATGAGTCGGGGGGTTCCGCAGGGGTCGGTCTTAGGACCACTCCTGTGGAACCTCGGATACGATTGGGTGTTGCGGGGCGCACTTCTCCCGGGCATGCACCTAGTGTGTTACGCTGACGATGCGCTGGTGCTTGCCCGGGGCGACAATTGGGAGGGGGCCCGCCGACTTGCATCGGTGGGTCTGGCACTCGTTGTTGGACGGATCCGCGCTTTGGGACTGAAGGTGGCCCTCCAAAAGACCGAAGTTATTCACTTCAACGGTCCAAGGAGGGGACCACCTCGGTCCCATATAGAGGTAGAGGGAGTCCGAATGGAGGTGAAGCCCCATTTGAAATATTTGGGACTCACGCTCGACAGCCGATGGAACTGGCGGGAACACTTCTGTCGCTTAGCCCCCCGGATAAGGGCAGCGGTCAACAGTATTGGTTGCTTGCTGCCCAACATCGGGGGGCCGAGGAAGAAGATCCGTCGCCTCTACATGGGGGCGATCGGATCCATGGCGCTCTACGGGGCACCTGTGTGGGCGGGCGACCTGATGGTACCCAGTCAAAGACTGCTGCTAGGTCTGCAGCGAAGGCTGGCCATCAGAATCGTCCGCGGTTATCGCACGGTCCCCGTGGAAGCGGCATGCGTGGTGTCGGGGTCGATACCCTGGACCCTGCTGGCGGAGGTGTACAAGGAACTGTACGAGCAGAGGAGGGACCTTCGCCAGCGGGGCCTGGCCCTGACACCGAAAGCGGCAGAAGTGGCCCGGCAAAGGGCAAGACAGCGCGCAGTGGAACGATGGTCGGAGGAACTACTCCGACCGAGGGCCGGTCTGCGCGCTGTCCAAGCAATTCAGCCGGTTCTATCGGATTGGCTGTCGAGAGATTTCGGACTCTCTTATAGGGTTGTGCAGGTGCTCACCGGGCACGGGTGCTTCGATGAGTACCTGCACGATAAGGCGCGGAGGGAGCCAACGACGAAGTGCCACCACTGTACGGAAGTCAGGGACACGGCGCAACACACAGTGGAATTCTGCCCAGCATGGGCGGAACAGCGCCGTGCCCTGACCGATGCAATAGGGGGAGATTTGCAGCTCTCCAGCATGGTCAAGGCCATGCTGGAGAGCAAAGAAAAGTGGAGCGCCGTCGCCTCCTTCTACGAGGACGTCCTAACGCGGAAGGAGGTGGCGGAAAGGGAGAGAGAGGAAGACCCGGACGCCGACCCGATGCGTCGCAAGAGGGCTGGCGTCCGGAGAAGGAGATTCGCCGCAGCCGCGGCGAGAGGATAGCGGGAAGGAGTTGTGCGAAGAAGGCGGGATCGGGAGAACAGTGTTCCCCAGATCCCGCCTCGGAGGGGGGGGAGAGTCGTTCCTCTAGGGGGACGGCTCTTCCCCTCGCGAGGAGGTTCTCTCGGGGACCGTGGCCGAATCCCAACCCCCTCTGGGGGCGGAGGGAGCCCGATCCCCGGAAGAAAACCAAAAGAGAGGCGGAATGGAGGGGACACGATCCTCGCCCCACGGGACGAGGTTCACGGGCCCCTCCCTCCCGCTTAGGGATACTCCCTCTCTCGAGGGGGTCTTCCGAGAGGTGCCCCCCCCGTGTCACGGCCGAATCCTAACCCCCTCCGGGGGCGGAGGGAGCCGTGACACGGGGGGGCGGAGGGCTCGCAGGATCTTTGGAGCGGGGGCTTCGGAGATCCACTGCACGCGGGCTCTCACGAGGGGGAAGAGAATGGGTGGCCCCATTCTCTTCCTTCCAGGACCGGGGTAAAACCCGGTCCTTTTATCAAGGTTTGGAGCGCAAGCTCAGCGTGCAGCGACTCCGGCGTATGCGAAAGCGATTCCCGGGGCCGCTGCACAAGCGCTCAGAGGGCCACCGTGTGGTTTTAGTGGGTCGGGGGAGTCCCCGGGACGCATTTGAGTCCCGGTGGGCGTTGATCCCAGCCCCACATAACCCTCTCACCTCCCCCGAGGTGTGAGGGTATGCGGTCGCGCATTTCCACACGAAAAAAAAAAAAAAAAAAAAGGTTAGGTTAGGTTCTCTCTCGTGGTGGAAGGCACCCCCATAAAAGTGGGGACCCATATCAAGTACCTGGGTCTCCACCTGGACAGCCGTTGGACTTTTGGCGAGCACTTCCGCCAATTGACCCCGAGGGTGGAAAAAACAGCGATGGCGCTATGTCGTCTACTTCCAAACCTCGGGGGACCGGGTGGGAGTGTTCGTCGATTATACGCGAGTACGGTCCATTCAATGCTGCTGTACGGGGCCCCGGTATGGGCGGAGAAGGTGTGCGCCACCCGCAAACTGAGGGACTCGATCCTCAGAGTCCAGAGGCGGGTGGCGTGTAGAATCTGTCGGGGCTACCGTACAGTAAGCGGTGTAGCAGTGGGGGTGCTCTCTGGAGTACCCCCTGCAGACTTGTTAGCCCGCATGTACGCCGAAGTTTATAGGTGTACACGCGGGCTACAAATGGAGGGGATTGTCATAACGGACCGTACTCGTTGTGCCATAAGAGTCCAACAGCGACGGGTCCTGATAGAGAGATGGACCGGCCGCCTCCAAGACCCGAGGCTGCCGGGCCGCAGGACCGTCGAGGCTGTCCTTCCCTGCCTGAACCAGTGGCTCGGCAGGGAACATGGGGGTGTCACGTACAGGATGACCCAGGTGCTCACCGGGCATGGATGCTTCGGTGAGTATCTGGGTCGCATAGGCAGGGAGAGGACAACAAGCTGCCACCACTGCGACCATCCAAGGGATGACGCCCAGCACACCCTCGCGGATTGTCCTGCGTGGGTGGGCGAGAGGGCTGACCTGGTGGCCGCAGTGGGGCGCGACCTGTCCCTGCCAATGGTAGTATCCGCAATAGTCGGTGCGAAAGAAAGGTGGGGAGCTTTTTCCTCCTTCTGCGAGAGTACTCGAAGGAGGAAGCGGAAAGAGAGAGGGAAAGGGCCGGGAGAAATACCTGGCCCTCAGAAGAAGAAGAAGAGAAGGATGAACAGGAGGAGATGGAAGACGGGGACGGGCCCCCTCTTTTCCCGCCATCGGCGAGCTTGCTCGTTTGTGGTGGCGGGAATCGGGGGGGGGCGCACCCCCAGTGTAAGAAGAAGGAGTAGCGAGGAGAAGGGGGGCGTGCCCCCTCCATCCCCGCCGTTGCTGGGCTTGCCCACTTGTGGCGGCGGGGATCGGGGGGGGTACGCCCTCAGAAAAAGGAGGAGAATAGGTGATGAAAGCGCGGAGGACGGGGGAGGGCCCTCTCTTTCCCCGCCATCGGCGAGCTTGCTCGTCTGTGGTGGCGGGGATCGGGGAGGGTCCGCCCAACACATACCCGCGTCACACTATGACGCGGGATGAGGTCTGCGGGTGGGGGCTGGGGACGTTTAGGTCCCAGGGCTCCGAGCGGGCACACTCGAGCCGTGACCCCGCCCCCCAAACTTATGGGAGGGCGCGGCGTGGGGTTGATACCGCCCTGCGCCGCAACCGCGAGAACCCGCGCTTACGGGGGGAAAGTGTCGCCTTCTGCGGCACTTTCCTTAGGAGGGATAAAGGCGGGGGGGGCGGCCAGACGGCATGGGATTCCAGCATCCTGGCCGTCCCCCATTAACGCCCGAGAAGGTATCCGTAGTGGTTTTAGTGGGTAGGTCTTGCGCCCCCTGACCGATCCATACGTGGATCGGCCAAGGGGGGCAAGGAGTCCCACATAACCACCCGTCCTCTACCCGGAGGCGGGGGTATCCATGAGGATTTCCACTACGAATCAAAAAAAAAAAAAAAAAAGGTTTAGCCTATATCTCTCTCGTGGGATGCGGCCTTGCCGTGGCGAGAGGGCTCACCCCTTGCAAGAGGATAGTCTTGCAAGGGGTGCTAACAGCATCCCGTACCCGAGTAACGTCGGGTACATCAACTCCCCGAGTCTGGGAGTTTTCCCCAGTCCCGGGGAGCCCTCCCTTTGGGAGGAGGGGGCCCACTTCCCCTACAGAGCTTCGGCTCGTATGTGGTAGAGGATGGCGACCTTGAATACAAACGCCCGATGGCATGGCACCGTTAGGAGAGGGCATTGCACGGCGCTTCGGCGCTTGCCCTACCGCCATGCATTTTGCGGCCCGGGCCGCGGGGTTCTTGCTCTGTTTTCCCGGGGGGGTGTTTTCGGGGGTTTTTCTCCCGGGGGTATTCCCCCCGGGGTCTCGGGGTGGGGATTTCATGCGGCTTGGGCCGCGGGGGAGGGGACCAGCTGTGATCACCCGAGGGGCCTTGCCCGGAGGGTTTAACCCGAGGGGCGGCGCCCGGAGGGGATCACAGCGGTCAGTCGCCGGGGCCGCTCGGACGTATTCCGAGGCGGGGCCCGGCGACAAGAAGTACCCCAGGGTGCTGGTTGGGAGTTCCCAGGCTGGGTAGCCTGGGTCTCCGTCCCAGCGTCCCTGGGGGGTAGCCGAGCCCGGGCCACTCGGACGTATTCCGAGCTCGGGTCGGGCGCGGCGCGGAGGTCACGCGCGGTTACCCGAGGGGCTTTGCCCGGAGGGGTTACCCAAGGGGCATAGCCCGGAGGGTGCCACGCGGACCTGCCGCCGAGGCCGCTCGGACTTATTCCGAGGCAGGGCTCGGCGGCGAGAGCAGGTACTCCTGGCCGGTCGGGACCGTTTCCCCTTCCGAACCGGCCGGTCAGGAGAGGCGTAGTCCCTTCCGCTGGACGTGATTCCCGGCGGGGGGACGTGCTGGTCGCCACGGCGGGCAAGGTGTGGACGGGGAGCGGCGTCCTCACCCCAACCGTCCGTGGGGCCCCCTGGGTGGCGCCACCCCAGCGGTGCCCGCGCTGTCGGAGGCGCGGGACCCCCGAAAAACCCGTGTGCGGTGTCAAAGCTTCACACGGGGGAGTAAGGGGCTGGAGCCGGGCCAGGGGGGGTCTTTATCCCCTCTGGTTTCGGCATAGGTGGGCTCCCGGTGAGTCCATCGGGCCCGGCCGGCGGAGTGTGCCGGTCACGTTTCGGGCACTTCGTCGGTCGGTGGGAGATACGCCGGCCCACCGAGCCGCTGGGGGTAGTGGGATTAACTAAAAATGACGGATCTAATTACAACAAAAAAAATAAATACGGGCAGTAACCCCTCGTTTACAGCGGGGGAGAACGGAGAAGAAGGAGAGAACAGGAGGGCGACGAGGAACGGAGCAAGCTCGGCTCCCAACACCCCTGTCTCCACTACAACTGAGGGGGCCTTGACTCAGGAACGGGTCAGGAGTCTTATAGGGGATGCTTCTCCCAGAGTGGTTCTGGACCGCGTGCAAATGGGAACAGAGGAGGCTGTTGGGGGAACGTTTGTCCCTCCAACAGACTATAAAAAGCGGGAGAGACTCATGAGGGACAAACGCCGGAAGAACGTAAGGACGGAAGGCTATTCAAAGAAGAGGACGTTAGGGACATCCTTGACCCCTTTGTCTGCGGCGTTAAATAGCGACGATGAGGGGGATGCGGAGGAGAACCGGAGTAGAGATAGGTCCTCCCTCAACTCTGGTTCGGAGCAGGAGAAAATGGACATCATGGGGACTACTCCCGATGACGTCCAAAAATAAGGAAGGGAATGCCTTATAGCACAGGGCTGAAAATCGGCGTGCAAGCAGTTCGCCGCCAAATGAAGAAGGAGGAGGAAGAAGATACCTACCTCCAAGCGGATAGAGAGCTTAGAGAAAATTGGCTGGAGGGGTGTAGCACCCGCTCCATGCAGGTCCTTCTGGGATGCCCCTCTGAGGAGAGGATGGAGGACCAACGCGGGCTCAGGGATCTCACTGCCACAGAGATCGTTGCAGAGACAATGAAGAGTGTGGGGGCGATTAAGAAAATATCCACTTTTACGAAAGGCTACAAGGGTACCTCTCGTAAAACTCTCAGGGAAACTGCCGAGGTTTTTACCTCGGCAGTGATGGAATTATGCCGCCGGACACAAAGCGGCGAGTCTAGGAGGCTGTTAGAAGAAAATAACAGGCTTAAGGAGGAACTAGCCTTAACGAGGCAAAATATGGAAAAAATCTTAGGGGAGGTCCAGGTACTGAGGGGAGAAATCGCTTCCCTTCAACGAAGGGAGGCTTTCCTTGCCTGTACCCCCTCCCCCATGGAAATCTCCACCCAGTCTTCCCGAAAGGGAGAAGGAGCTGCTATGAGGATAGGGGAGGGAGGTAGTAAGCCCCCCACCACCACCCTGGGGGGAAATCCCAATTTCATCGCCATGGAGGCCAACATCTCTAAACGGATTATGGAGATGGTCTCGGCCCGTTTGGCGGTGGTCGAGGAGAGGCTTCCGGCGGATAAAGACTTCCGCCCCGAGCTCGGGAATTCCTTCTCTAAAAAGAGGGAACCGCCTGGGGCCGCCCCCCCGACATCATACGCAGCAGCGTTGAAGTCCGGGGGGAGGGTCCGGGAGGAGATGCTCGAGAGGGCTAATCCCTCTAAAGCTTCCACATCCCGAGAGGGGCGGAAAAAAGCTAAGGGCGCTGCGACAGCGTAGCCTTCCAAAGCCCCAGCAGCTCCACTAAGGAAGTCCGACACACCGCAGCAGACTAAGATAGCTGTGGAAAAGGGCAGCTTCACCAAAGTGGAATCAAGGAGGAGCAAAAGGAAGGCCAATAAGCCTTCCGTAGAAAAGGCGCAGCCCCCAAAAGGAAGTTTGCCTAAAGGGGGCAACGCCGAGAAGAAGAAGGGGACTCCTAATAAAGAGGAAGCAGTGCGCCTGAAGGCTGGGGATACCCCTCAGCCTCAGGCGAAGAAGAAAACCAAAGTCCACCCCCCCAAGAGAGCGGCTATACTGATTAGTATGGCCGTTCAGGGGGGGGACGCTATGGAGGTGACGGATTCCGCCGGGCAACCTGTTAATAGGCAACTCGGGGAGCTTGTAGCGGGGGTCCAAAAAGATGTTCGTCTCAAGGACTTCGGGATCCCCACTCTCAAGCCGAGAAGGGCTGCTACTGGCGGCATCCTCTACGAAGTAGTAGGAGAGGGGAGCGCAGACAAAGCGCAGAAACTTGCGGAGACCCTCAGGGCGGCTCTGGAGCCGAAAGGAGTGAGGGTCTCCGTACCCGTAAAGATGGCCGAGCTCAGGGTTTTTGGCCTAGACGACTCGGCATCCCCAGAGGGAATAGTCGAGGCCTTGGCCTCAACTGGGGGCCTGTCCTGAGGGGAACATCAAGGTGGGTAAAATCACCAGATCCCCTAGGGGCGATCTGGGGAGTTGCTGGGTGCAATGCCCGGCTCTTGCAGCCAGCAAGATCCTGCGCTCGGGTCCAATACAAATAGGATGGATCACGGCAAGAGTAGAAGCCCTGGCGGCTCGTCCACTGCAGTGCTACAGATGCATGGGAGCGGGCCACACCAGGGCCACGTGTACGGCCGAGGTGGACCGCAGCGGACTATGTTACCGCTGCGGAAAGCCCGGCCATACAGCTGCCGGCTGCACAGACCGGCCTTGCTGCCCGTTCTGCCGTGACAATGGGCGCAAGGCTGATCACTGGTACGGGGGAGGGGGATGCTCCTACTCCCGTGCCGGAAAGAAAGGGGGGGTCAAAAACTCAAAAGAGTTAAGCAAAGATAAGGGGAAGGAGAAAGAAGAAGGAGAGACAACTCCCCTCCCCCCCAAGGATGCGGCCCAAGTGGCCCCTAGGGAGAATTGCCAGGAGGAGGCGGCTGTGCAAACATAAATGTTGCACAATAGCCGCCTTCTCCAAACAAATATTAATCACTCCGCCAGGGCGCAGGACCTATTATTGCAGCACATGGCGGAGTGGAATATTGACTTGGCGGTGGTGGCGGAGCCATATCAGGTCCTCCCAAGAACAAATTGGTTAGGGGACACAGTGGGCTCCGTCGCCATTATTGGGGACAGGGGGTCAAATTCCCTCCCGCTCTCCATTGAGGGGAGCGGTGAGGGATATGTGATCGCAAAATGGGGGGAGATCGTCGTGGTGGGGGTCTACTTCTCGCCAAACAGGGACCTTGCCCAATTCGAGGCATATCTGGGACGGGTGGGGGCGAAGATTAACCGTTTCCTGCCCGGCTTGCTATTGGTCATGGGGGACCTCAATGCCAAATCTGGCGAGTGGGGTTCTCCCGTGACCAATGCAAGGGGCGATGTCCTTGGTGAATGGGGGACGGAGCTCGATCTCTTAGTCTTAAACAAAGGATCGACTCACACCTGTGTGCGGCAGAACGGGGGATCAATTGTCGATGTGACATGGGGATCTCCCAGAGCTGCGCGCATGGTGACCGGCTGGCGTGTGATGGGGGGGTCTGAGACCCTCTCTGATCACAGATACATACGGATGGAGGTCTCGGACCCCTCCTTGGGCAGTCAGCCGCGCTCTCCAGGCGGGGGTAGACCACTGCCCCCCCGATGGGCGCTCAAGCATCTCGACAGGGACGCCTTGAGGGTGGCCGCTATTGCAAAGGCGATGGAGGAAACTCCCGCGCCTGGTGCCTGTGACGTGGATGAAGAGGCGGCCTGGTTTCGAGCGGCCATGACCGATATATGTGATACGGCCATGCCGCGGTGCCAGGCCGACAATAAAAGGAGGAGAGTGTACTGGTGGTCCGCGGATATAGCGAGGCTCCGAGCCATATGTATCCGGACAAGGCGCAGGTACACCCGTTGTCGTCGCAGGCGCCATGAAGAAGCAGAGGCCGAGCTGTTGGAGGGATATCAAACTGCAAAGAAATCCCTTCAGCGAGCCATCAAGGAGGCGAAAGCTCAGGCATGGGACGAGCTCCTGCAGACCCTTGATAGGGACCCGTGGGGGCGCCCTTATCTGATCGTTAGAAAGAAACTGCGATCAGGGGGTCCGCCGATCACGGAGGGTCTCCACCCTCGATTCTTGGAGGAGGTCGTCTCCACTCTCTTCCCCTGTGACAGCGGAGAGGAGGGTGGGGAAGGACCAGCAGGTCCTGAGGTCCAAACTAACTGGACCGAGGACTTGCAAATAACGGGGGAGGAGCTCACCTGGGTAATCCGCAGGCTTCGGGCAAAAAATACCGCCCCGGGGCCTGATGGGATCCCAGGAAAGGCCTGGGATCCCATCGCGCTGAGCGCTCTCGGAGGCCGGATGAGGCAGTTGTTTGACAACTGCCTCAAAACGGGACGTTTTCCCCGCATATGGAAGGAGGCGGGACTCGTTCTGCTAAGAAAAGAGGGGCGCCCCGCGGACTCTCCCGCGGCGTACCGTCCCATCTGTTTGTTGGACGAGGCGGGCAAGCTCTTTGAGCGTATTATTGCGGCCCGCCTCAGACTGCACCTGTCGCGGGTAGGGCCCGATCTGGCGGACTGTCAGTACGGATTCCGAGAAGGTCGATCTACGATAGATGCGGTACTGCGCGTG
The DNA here is from genome assembly GCF_030444845.1 of Prenolepis imparis. Classification (NCBI taxonomy): domain Eukaryota; kingdom Metazoa; phylum Arthropoda; class Insecta; order Hymenoptera; family Formicidae; genus Prenolepis; species Prenolepis imparis. The sequence goes on along the minus strand of NW_028141379.1, from coordinate 17,823 downwards.
AAGGCCTTCTCGGATGAGGCGGTCCGCCGGGGCGACGTGTTGTTGGCGACGAGCCTTGATATATCGAACGCCTTCAACACGTTGCCCTGGAGATATATACGAGAGGCGCTTCGCTATCACGAAGTGCCTCTTTATATTCAGGAGGTGATCGGGAACTATTATCTTAGTGATAGGTGCATCACATACAGGGGACGGTACAAACAGCTGCACACAAGGGAAGTATACTGTGGGGTTCCGCAGGGTTCGGTCCTTGGACCAATCCTGTGGAACCTTGGATACAACTGGGTGCTGCGGGGCGCCCTCCTCGCGGGCCTGCACCTGGTGTGTTATGCCGATGACACGCTGGTGCTGGCCCGTGGGGATAATTGGGACGAAGCCGCACGCAGATCGCGCGCGGGGGTGACTCTCGTCGTTCGCCGGATTCGCGCATTGGGACTAAGGGTGGCCCTCCAAAAAACAGAGATCATGTTCTTCTCCGGGGAACGAAGGGGAGGGCCACCCTGGTCCCATATCTCGGTAGAAGGGGTCCGAATGGAAGTAAAGCCCCAGATGAAATATCTGGGACTAACACTTGATAGCCGTTGGGACTGGAAGGATCACTTTCGTCGCTTGGCCCCTCGAATTAGGGCGGCGGTCAACAGTATTGGCCGACTGCTGCCCAACATCGGGGGGCCCAGGAGAGGACCCGCCGCCTCTACATGGGGGTGGTCGGGTCCATTGCGCTCTACGGGGCTCCGGTGTGGTCGGGCAGCCTGACAGTCGCCAGCGTAAAGTCGCTGCATGAATTGCAGCGGCAGCTGGCTGTCAGGCTTGTCCGAGCCTATCGCACCGTCCCCGTAGAAGCAGCGTGTGTGGTGTCAGGGTCGATACCATGGTCTCTGCTAGCGGAGGTGTACAAAGAACTGTACAATCAGAAGAGGGACCTCCGCGAGCGGGGACTGGCCCTGACACAAAGAGCGGCGGAAGTGGAGAGGGCGAGGGCCCGGCAGCGCGCGGTTGACAGATGGAAGGAGAAGCTTCCGCGATTAGGCTGGGGCGGACGCGCGTCGTGACGACCACGTTACAATGGACGGAGTTCACGCTAGTCACGGATCACAGACCGCTGGTATGGATGCACTCCGTAACAGATCCCACCTCACGACTCATCCGATGGCGCCTTAAACTCGCGGAATACGAATATAACGTAGTGTATAAGCCAGGTAAAATTAACGATAACGCCGACGCACTCTCCAGAAACCCTATTCCATCTAACTCTTTAGCTAAACGAAATAGAACAAATTCTACCCCTCGAACAGACTCGAGAGCTCTCCAGCTCAGAAGAGTCATTATTCAATGCTAAAAGAAAGAAAACCGAAGAAGCGCCTCGAGAAACCGAGGAAACCCCGCAACGAGCGATAATATAGATGATCCGCCGAACCCGCGATCTTCTAGCGAAACCGAAGCTAATGACGAATCGGGTGAAACAAGCGAGACCGAGAACGACAACAGTTCCGACCTTAGCGACAACGCCCCGATTTTCGACAACATAAACGAACCATTCGTCCAAGGAACTAGAATGGGACCACAAGTGGTACCTATTCCAGATAACTTCTCTACGCGAAAAGATAACCTTGTTATCTTCGTCACACAACAAGGCGTACCAGTCGACCGCGGAGCTCACATACTCCGAGAAAGTAAATCCTTGCCTATGATTAGAGGAGCAGCTCTATCCAGGGCAAGAATAAACTGCGACGGAAATGGCCAAATTATATCGCTTGTCATTGAAGAACGCGAATCGGGAGCTACGGAAAGAGAGATACTAAAAGAATCATTTCGATCGCTTTTAGACGTCGTCAGGGAAACGGAGCTGTCGTCTATCTCGATAATCAGAGGCGACATCGATAATGTCCCTTGGGATATCGTATACTCATTGCTAACGCGCGTCTTAAGCGAAACCAATGTAAAAATATTTATTTGTAGGAATGAAATCTCCGTCCCACCGGAGGACGAGAGAGAAAATATTATTGCCGAAAACCACAACTCGGCGATTGGCGGCCATAAAGGTATTTCCAAAACATACCAACGTATGAAAAAGCGCTACCAATGGAACGGCATGAAAACCGATATCCAAACGTTCATCAAAAATTGCCGCCCTTGCCAACTAAAGAAACTGGTCCGCGTAAAAACCAGACAACCCATGATATTGACAGATACACCTGACGCGGCCTTCGACAAGGTCTCGATGGACATCATGGGTCCATTACCCGTTACGCGAACTAACAACATGTATATACTCACTGTACAAGACCTCCTAACTAAGTATTCTTTAACGATCCCTTTGCAAACGCGATTAATGTAGCAGACGCATTCACGAATGAATTAATATGCGTTTTCGGAGCACCGAAAGCTATATTAACGGACCAGGGATCGCATTTTCTAAATAGCCTAATGCGTAATATAGCGAAGAAATTTAGAATTAAACTCTTTAAAACTACGGCCTATAGGCCGCAATCTAATGGCTCAATAGAGCGCTCCCACCACGTTTTGTGGGAATACCTAAAACAGTACGTAGATAAAAATAACGAGTGGGATATACATATACCTAAAATTAGCATCATTCTCCTATAATACGAGCGTACATGAGGGGACGCGATACACCCCTCACGAGTTAGTCTTCGGGAGGATAGCCAGGGCACCTTCCAGCAATCCTGACGTCGCCGACGTCGCGGACGAAAGCTATGCTAACTATCTCACAACTCTTTTTAACAAATTAACAGACATTCAGGCTATCGCCCGCGAAAACCTAATTGCCGCTAAACAAAGATCAAAAATTTATTATGACCGTAGAGTTAATACTCGACAATTCAGAGCAGGAGACTATGTATATTTGTTGAAAGAACCGAGCAAAGGAAAATTGGGCGACCAATACACGGGTCCTTATAAAATAATTAATCTTTTAGGAAATCATAATGTTAAGTTAGCTATAAGTAGAACTAAAACAAGAATTGTACACGAGGATAAATTAAAAGCCTCGCCGCATCGGGCCCCCACCGAGGAAGACCCCCACTCCGAACCAGACGACTATATCTTGGATGCCCCAGCGGAGGACCGGCCAGTAGTCGACAAACCCCAGTAGAATGAAGACATACGTAATCATCTTAGCTATAACCGTACTGTTAGCCTCAGCCTCAAACGGGCTAATAGGCTATGATTGCGGTGGCCGCGGTTTAAATATCACTACGCTCTCCCTATTGGACATAGAAGAATGCAAAGTCGACGACATCGAGCCAAAGAAGGAAGAGGTCTACGTACAATTGCTACAACGAGCTTCCCGTCACCCACCAGAATAAATCCCTTTTCCTATTACCCAGATCAAAAATACAATCACAAAATCTGGAACACTCAGGGACTGCAACGGACTTCTACCAGCGTTGTATCAAATCCGCAGCACCTGGTATCGACTGACGCCAAAACTCGTGGAATCAATGGCGCCGTCAACGATCAAACCGCTAACCAAACCATCATGGAAATACGTGAGTCCCGACTCACTCGCCTCTAGCGGCATCTACACCAGCGAGGACCTTGATCGCCTCCGCGATCATATCATGTTTCCCATGGAAAAGCCCTCTATGCTCAACACGATTGCCAGAGGAGCATTGGAACATGGTCCAACATTTTCTCTTAAGGGGGGAGGTGTCACGTCCGGTCACATAAAATTTTTACTTTCACATGAAATAAATTCTAAGTCCTCTAAGCGCTGTTTGAAAAGCGCGCCAGTGCCGGCCATGATGCCTAACTCAGCCTAGTGACTAGGAGAGGCGCTGCGTAACGTCTAGGAACTTTCCACTACGGGGAAACGCCCCCGCCACACCGAGCGTCTCCCACTCTCGGGCCGCCGCAGCGCCGAGCCACCGAAAACGAAGGACCTCAGAGCGGTCCCAAAATCCGGCAGATCACATCGCGACTCCGACTAGAGCAGTCATACCTTGAACGCTCTCCTAATTCTAAATCTAATTCAATTCTAACATTCTAACTCTAATATTATAAGTCCTAACTCTAGTATTAAAACTTTAACTTTAGTTAACTTTGTATCGTGCAGTGTTAATTTAGAATAAAAGTGTGTGTTTCATTTATAATAATTCTCCACATTTATTTTAAACAATTCCAATTCCAATTTCACGCGTTTCCAATATAATATTTTGCTTTAATATTATTACTATTCTAATATTACGATTTTAGTATTTCTAAAATATTCTAAAACGAGTTCTTCCAATCTGCACGTGTAGTGAAAATCTATTATATAAATAATTTTCTTAGTGGAATCCAAGCTGCGACTTAGAGAGGACGAACCGCTCGTCGCTGCCGCACGATTTCACTTTTCTTATAATTTCTGAATTCTGTTCTGACTACTTCGAGAGGACGAACCGCTCGTAGTTACGCACTGGAACAATAACCGACAGTGAGGACCGCCGCACGTCGACTTATTGTAAAAGTGACGCAATATTCATAATGTTTTATATTATAAATCATTATGCCTAAGACACGCCGTGCAGGCAGGAAAAACCAACTTCGCCGTTTAACCGCGCGACTCTACTATCCGGCATCATCGAGTGAATATTCAAATCTCATCGGCACCTACTATCATAACGACTCAGAGTACGATAATTTATTTGACGGAACCGCGCCGTTCGCTGTTAATAATAAAGACGTTAAACTGAGAAAGTGGCCAGTGCAATTGACTCCAATCGAAATCGAGAACCCTCGTATTCCGAGAGACGACATCCCGGACAACGATCCTCGTCGCACCCGGTATTTGCAAATCAGGGCGGACATCTGCACACCCATTACGACGCGCCTATTCCAGAGCATCGGGGAACCACTGTCCACCCCCCAGAGATCCACTAAGGTAAGTCTCAACTATTATAAACAATTGAAATAAATAATAAAATTCAACGCTAAGATTCTAGTACTAAAGAATAAGACTATTTGCCGTCACAAATAGCCAAATTATCGAAATAATTTCAAACACGTGCGTGTATAATTATTGTTTAAACATATTTAAAATTAATATTTTCTACGAAATTTGAAATATAACTTTACACGTGGTCTTTAGAATATTCGTGAAGACTCTTGGAAAACTGCGTTTTCCAAGGGCCATAAAAGTGAAACTCTGTTTTTTGCCTAGGGTCATAAAACTGACCCTTAGACCCTTGATAAAAAAAAGGGATCTCGACGATTTCTCTTTTGCAAACTAAGCGCAACTAACGTAGCACACTCAATGAATATTCTAGAATTCCAAATAAAATAACGCGAACGTTTTATTCATTTATTTAATTCCATTTATTTAAATAATTCACCCATGTGCCCAATAAGGCCTCAGTACCTCATCGCCACGTACATCTTGCCTCTTCCCGAAGAGGAAGAAGATTGAACAGGGAACCCCTTACTGCCAAATATCAGTCGGGTTTATTAATAAAGAAACAAATGCCGCCCTTTGTGTAGACTGCCATATGCGTTTACGCGGTACTGCTCGAAACGAATGGTTGAACATTGCCAAACATTTGCTCGTAATCGGTAACTTACCAACCGGAATACTTTGCTCAGCGTGTAACTTCCATCGACTGTCGGTAACTCGCGACCTTCATCTCCACTGTTACCGTTGTCAGATCGCTTACCTACGGTACATCAACGGCGAAGAAACCTTTCGTATCGACACCGATGGTAACATCGTGATTACAATTTTCCACTCCGTCGATGATTCCCTCGAATGTTTTCAGGATTATATTCGATAATATCCCCATACTCCTGAGTAACATTTGCAACTCCCTCGTACGAATCTTAAGGCGACACCCTCCACTCCCCAAGACATTGAACCGTTGCGTGTAGCCTTGGCAGAACACCCTTCGTCGTGAGTATCCCCGGAAAGGTTTTCCGAAATACGACGTTGTTCAGCGCGATAATCCGAGCACGTGGACCGCGATAATTATTTCTCGCGAATTTCACGCCGCGACTGCGCTCCGGACGTAACAGCAAAAACACACTAGTGTGAAAGTGAACACTATATTTAATGGCAAGTTCATGTCGGGCGATAAGCGTGCTAATAAAAGTATCAATACGAAAAACTTTGAAATCTTTCGCACCTCCGATTTACATGATTGGCACAAACGTCGCGTTATCGACCCCACACTAGCATCGCTAGGAGAGTTTCAAGAACGCGATAGTGATTGGGCATTGTCGCGAATAATCAATTTAATTGTAAATATATGCCATGGAGATTGCGCGAATTGTAATATGCGATGTATTTTTGCAACGCGAAGGCCGTGACGCGTACATTGCTGCAGGTTGCGGTAGTGTATCACATATCGCTTCTTATCATATAGCGTTGCGAGAAGCTTATCTTCCCGCTTGCCTAACGGCTTGTCGCGTGTCGGGCAAAACGGTAGGTCAGTGTGCGTGTCGTGAATATGTCGTGGATATTCTAAATCTACCTCGAGGATGTAGCCTGTGGGTGAATCGAGCGCGATATATGATGTGTCGAAATTAGATACATCGTCGACCCATTGAAAATCAGCATAAGGCAATGGTTGACACATTGCCCATCCATACAAATTATTTACATCGAAATACATTAGATACGAAGATGGTTTCAATGGATCGTACGACTGCATGTACTTGTTATTAGCGTGTGCATATCTGTTTGAACATTGACTCAGACCGCCGCGTATACCCCGTTCGATAAACATTATCATGTCAACGTCTGTAAGTAATTCGAACGTAATTTGTGTATGCTTTAACATGGCGTCCCACGGGGAGAGTATAATAATACGCGCATTATAATAAAACATGCATAGTCTTTTGATTGCACATTAACCACTGCTCTTTTGTTCATTATTTCTCGCGGTAATTTAATGTGGCATCCCGCACGCATTGGATTATACTTGTTTATATTTACAATTAAATTGATTATTCGCGACAATGCCCAACCACTATCGCGTTCTTGAAACTATTCTAGCGATGCTAGTGTGGGGTCGATAACGCGGCGTTTATACCAATCATGTAAATCGGAGGTGCGAAAGATTTCAAAGTTTTTCGTATTCATACTTTTATTAGCACGCTTATCGCCCGACATGAACTCGCCATTAAATATAGTGTTCACTTTCACACTAGTGTGTTTTTGCAACACTTTTTGCACGTATCTGATCAATGTCTTTGGCCTCCTCTAGAAATTGACGAGGTTCAATGTGATTGCTGTTTATCACCGCACCAGTCAAGATGCGGCTCTCGAACGCCGTATCAATCTCTCGCCATATGAGTCCGATGTCTCGCGAACTGCTTCCAGCACCTGCATGTACAAAACGTCTGCGTACCGAATTCTTCAACCCTTCGAGACGCGCCATTTGGGAGACAAGCGATTGTCGAACTCCGATCGGTAATCGTGGTCGTTTTATTCGACTTTGTTCTTCCAGTGATTCGATGTATTCGTCACATTGCTGCTCCCACACAATATATTCTTCCACCGAATTCACCCTTGTGGCTTGCTCCAACAAACTTGCTTCCAATTGTGCCATATTTGAGATGCTCTTGCTGAACTCTGACAAAGATATTGACAGAGAGAGGCAAACCTAGGTCGCAGAAGCCAGTGGATCGAGTTTCCGAAATCCGCCGTTCATCCTAATCCTATCTTCATCATTCGTGCATGCGGTACGTTGAAATCATGAGAACTAGGCAAACCTACGTCGTAGAAGCCAGCGGTTCCAGTTTTCGAAATCCGGCGTACATCCTGATCCTATCTTCATCAAAAGTGCATACGGCACGTTGAAATCATGGAAACATAACAAATCTAGGCCGTAGAAGCCAACAAATCAAGTATTCGAAGTCCGCCGTTCATCCTAATCCTATCTTCATGTGAGGTAAATGTTGTAAAGTAAATTCATGAAAACGTTGCAAACGTACATCGTAGAAAACAACAACATAAGTTTTCCGTTTGTACCCCTAAAAAAAAATATACCGAATGTTCTATTTTGAGATTAGAGCTAACATTGTCATTCCTTGAGATATTATAAATCTGTAAACGGGTGATGTTTTGTAATTGTTTGTAGACGTTTGTACCGCTTTCCGTTTCGTTTGTACCCCTACAGGTGTAAATACACCGAGTTTTAAATATTGATGTTACAGCTAATAGTGTCATTTTTTAATTCTGTAAACGAATGTTGTTTTGTAATCGTTTGCAGACGTTTGTACCGCTTTTTATTATGTTTGTATCCCTACAGATAAAAATATATCAAACCTAGGTCGCAGAAGCCCCCCCTCGTTGTCCGCCATCTTGACGTGGTGAGGGGTCTCACCCTTCGCAAGGTTTTGCGAAGGATGCTAAGAGCGGACAGTGCCACTGATAATGTCAATTTTGGGATATTTCAATTCTGCATACGGGTGCTGTTTTGTAATTGCCTGCAGACGTTTGTACCGCTTTCCATTTTGTTCGTATCTATACAGGTGTAATTATACAGAATTATTAAAATTGATGTTACAGCTAATGTCATTTTATGAGAAATTTTAATTCTGTAAACGCTGTTTTGTTACCGTCTGCAGACGTTTGTATTGCTTTCCGTTTTGTTTGTACCCTTACAGGTGTAAATATACCGAATGTTCAAAATTGATATTAGAACTAATAATGTCATTTTTGGGATATTTCAATTTTGTATACGGGTGCTGTTTTGTAATTGCCTGCAGACGTTTGTACTGCTTTCCGTTTTGTTTGTACCCCTACAGGAGTAAATACATCGAGTTTTAAAAATTGATGTTACAGCTAATAGTGTTGTTACGTCCTGTGGACTGCACGATTCTTTTCTCCTCCCCGATTTACGCAGATTCGCGTTCCGCGAACATATTAATTATAAGACCGAAATTAGTTATAAGAATTAAACGGAGAAAGACAGTGATTGTGAAACAACTCGATCGGTGAGATTACGAAACCTACACTTTGATCAATAAGTCATAGGTAATGTTGAAATATCACGATCGACACACGCTATCAGTAGACCAAAGATCGGAATTAGGAAAGAACTCTTCATACAAGGAAGCAATACGTTGCGCAAAGGGGATTAAACACCGAACGTATGACTATGAGTCACAAGAAAAGAAGACGCCCTTTGCCCTATAGGAAAGGCAGACGAATAGTATAAAAGCAGCGAATCTTCCAAGAACGCTCTATTAATTCCGCCTACGTCGTGGCAGTTACACACTTCTGGATCCTCGCATTAAACATATATTGTGACCGTCGGAGCTCAACAACCAGCTACCAGTCAACCTACACCTTCGCCCACACCACTCGAAGGAACCAGCGATCCTGAGGATCAACGTATAGCCGCCAACCCGCTCACCAAATAATATACAGCCAACAGTGAGTACTTTCATTCTTCTACGATCACGGAAGTGAATAAATCCCCGGAATCGCGACTAAACTTAATAAGTAGTGGAAATCGCTGCCCGTCGAGCATTGAAACGCGCTCTCCGATTGAAACGGGACGATCAAAAGCCAACGCGAATCCTCAACCGCCTCATAGCACATCAACGTTACACACACACTCATATATAATTGTTTATACATGTCCACAAATTCAAATGTCTAATTCTCCGAATATTATTAAGATTTTATTATTTTTTTTTTGAATAAATGATAATTATTTACATTACGCGAATTTAAAGTCTTATTTAAACCCCTGCGTTCCTTCATATATCCCCCGAGATCGCACAAGGTCCTATCCCGCGTAAAAGGGATTTAATTCCCTTACCGAAAAGGACCGACGAACGAACCCCTGAAATAAGCCAGGTAAAAGCGACTATCCAGTCGTTGACCTGCAAAAGGGCCAGACAGTCCGTTCGACCCGAAATCACTCCGATTTTCGGGAAAACGCTGTTACGACCTTCGAGCGGCCTTTCCTTCGTGCAGGCCAGGACGTAACAGTGTCATTTTTTAAGATATTTTAATTCTGTAAACGGGTGCTGTTTTGTTACCGTCTGCAGACGTTTTTTTGTATTGCTTTCCGTTTTGTTTGTACCTTTACAGGTGTAAATATACCGAATGTTCAAAATTGATATTAGAGCTAATAATGTCATTTTTGGGATATTTCAATTTTGTATACGGGTGCTGTTTTGTAATTGCCTGCAGACGTTTGTACTGCTTTCCGTTTCGTTTGTACCCCTACAGGTGTAAATACACCGAATTTTAAAAATTGATGTTACAGATAATAGTGTCATTTTATGAAAAATTTTAATTCTGTAAACGCTGTTTTGTTACCGTCTGCAGACGTTTGTATTGCTTTCCGTTTTGTTTATACCCCTACAGGTGTAAATACACCGAGTTTTAAAAATTGATGTTACAGCTAATAGTGTCATTTTTTAAGATATTTTAATTCTGTAAACGGGTGCTGTTTTGTTACCGTCTGCAGACGTTTGTATTGCTTTACGTCTTGTTTGTACCCCTACAGGTGTAAATACACCGAGTTTTAAAAATTGATGTTACAGCTAATAGTGTCATTTTTTAAGAAATTTTAATTCTGTAAACAAGTGCTGTTTTATTATCGTCTGCAGACGTTTGTATTGTTTTCCGTTTTGTTTGTACCTTTACAGGTATAAATATACCGAATGTTCAAAATTGATATTAGAGATAATAATGTCATTTTTGGGATATTTCAATTTTGTATACGGGTGCTGTTTTGTAATTGCCTGCAGACGTTTGTACCGCTATCAGTTTTGTTTGTATCTTTATAGGTGTAAATATACCGAATTTTGTTAATTGATGTTACAGCTAATAGTGTCATTTTTTAAGAAATTTTAATTCTGTAAACAAGTTTTGTTATCGTCAGTAGTAATACTATGCCGGTTCTAACCCATGGGGCTCCGAGGGGGGTGCGGGGCGCGGGGGTTCTCCGCGGCGAGGGGTATGACGTCACGCGGGGCGGGGGTATCTCGGGGGCGCGGGGGCTGACGTCACGCGGGTGGAGGGGGATGTTTCGACAAAGGAGGGGGGGGGTCTAAGCATGCTCGGCAACTGATTATCTTTGTGATTTATGGCTACCCGAAGCCATAAAACTGTTTTTCATTTTATGGACATTTTATCATTAGGAAAGGAATGAAGATTTTAGGGCCGACGCTGCGACGAACATGTCAAACGTTATTTATAGGGGTGCAAATGTAAAAGCGTTGACGTTCGGCAGCTTTGTACCCTCGCGGAAAATCGGTCGTAAACGAGAGCGAAACATTTTTCTAAATATCTTTTAAGGAAGAATTGCGATAATTTTGAGAGGGGTGGGGTTGAAGCTTATGGAGAGAGAGTCTGTCTCCACATCAAAAAGTCTCGAACAGTCGCCGAGCGAAGTGAGTGTAAAAAATAGTGAAAAAAATGACTGGAGGTTTTCTGCGCCGTACGCTCCCCGAAATAGTAAGTTGTACAATTTATTTAAAACTATTGTACAGAATATTGCAATATGTTTAGATATATATTAAATATTCATATTTTTCAGATGATCTATAACATTGTGCAAAATTTACGGTCGCAACATGTGGTGGAGCAAGGTTTAACTGAACGAGAGTGGGTGAGAATGCTGAGGTGGGAACATCGACAAATGTTTGCAGAAATGTGGTGCGAAACTGCAGAGGCGCGGGAAATGGATGCCAATAACAGTTGGCTATGGGAGAACATGTATGCTCTTCGGGAACTGTTTGGCCTAGAGCCATATCCACCAGAACCTGTGGTGGAAAATTGGAACTAGTAAGTATTTCTTTTTAATTATAAATTATTAAAATAATTAATAAAAATTTTCTGTTATGCAGGAGTCCCCGCCCAGCCGTCGCCTCCGCTTCTCACAGCACCTAGCATTCAGCTGCTTCACCGCCTCGCATCCACAATCGTCGGCTTTACCATAGCCACCTCCATCACCGACAATTTTTATATATTATGATATTCATTTATATTTTCATCTTTATATTTTCATCTTTATATTCTTATCTTTATATTCATTTATATATATTTTTTAAAATTTTATATCCATTTTATATTCACATTTATATATTCACATTTATATACATTTATATCCATTTATATTCTTTTCACACACACACACACACACACACACACACACACACACACACACACACACACACACAAATGTATAATACACATTTATTCATAATTAAAAATAATTAATATTAAATTAATATATTCATTTTAAAAATTCCTCTTCTTTTCCTTCACTGCGTCATCTCTCGCATGCGCCTCTCGCTATCTCTGTCTCTCGCGTTCACCTCGCGCTCTCTCTTTCTCTCCTAAGCGCTATCTCTAGCAGTCCCTAACCTCGCGTCATCTCTCTCTCTCTCTCTCTCTCTCTCTCTCTCCTCGCCGCAACATCTCTCTCCTTCACGTTCGCCTCACACCCTCTCTTTCTCTCGCGTTCACCTCGCGCTCTCTCTTTCTCTCCTAAGCGCTACCTCTCTCGCAGTCCCTAGCCTCTCGGTCCCTAGCCTCGCGATCCCTAGCCTCTCAGTCCCTAGTCTCGCGATCCCTAGCCTCTCAGTCTCTAGCGTCACGTTCCCCCTTCCCCGCATGACGTCATCCCCCACAAAGACCGTGCAACGAGCTACGTATGAGAGCTGGGACTGGTTATGGGTGGGAGAAAGATGGAGAATGGAAATGCATGCAAAGAAATTACATCATAATTTAGACTTAAAAACTCTTTATTCTTCTTTTAAATATTTTTTTCTTACATATTATGGACTAAAAACTAAAGCTGCCAGCTCGCAATCGATGAGCTGATGCTTGTTGAAGGCGTCGCTAGCGCGTATTACATTTGATACTTCTTTAGGATTCGTTACATTGGACGCGATATTTGAAAATTGCGTAAACTTGATATCGACTGTATTGGTAATTTTAACCAATCGGTCAAAAGTTACATCAATGCAAGGATCGAGATCGAACATACGGTGTAACGTCGATTCGATCATCATCATGCATACATTTGAAGATTCAAGACTTATTAACTTGGCATCGTTAATCGTACGAACTCGCACTGTTACCGGTCCAACGCTTATAAAACTGTAGGCATCTTTAAAATCGTTTCGAAGCAGATTCTGAATATTGTGACGTTGCTCGTAGAGTCCTTTCCACGCTTCGAGAGATAGTATCAGTTCCTTTCCTCGATGATCTCCTATGGCGATTTCCACGTAACTCGGTGGATCCACTTTGATACCAATTTCGAGGAATTTAAATTCCGTAGCTGTCAATGCGTATCGTCTGCCTAGTATACGAACCGCACGACGCTCCAATGAAATGCTGTAAAAATGAAATTAGTTTGAAAATAATACAATTTGTAAAAAAAAAAAAATATAAAGATAGAAAGAAGTTAAACTTACTCGTCACATTTATTCTCAAACGATGGAGTGTCATCACGACTCGGGACGTAATTATTCACAGGTCTGCCGGAGCCACTGCTTCTTTTAGCGTAGTACATATTTCCAGATTTTAAAAGTGAACCACCAGTATGAACGGTTAACGCTACACTGATCGTATAAAATTAAGAATATACGTGACGCTTATTTTTAAAAGTAGTGGGGTAAATGTGGTGGGAGATTCTAGAATACTATTTGAAATTTAGGAGAAGGGGAAACGGCACTCGGATAAAAAGAATTCTTAGAAACGATTTGTGAGGAAAGGATTGGGGAAGGGGAATAAGAGATAAAACACATTAATGTTTAAATATTTTATTTTTCCAAATCTTGCAATTCTTTCTGGCGTTGCGACCACCAGTTAAATATTTTGAATACATTTTGTAATGCGCAATTCTTAACATGTTTTCCACATCGCATAGTGTTTTTAACATCTAGATTATTTAGAGACTCGATATCGTCGTAATCAGCATCCAAGGTCTCAATAATGAAACCGTTTCCCGCATCATCCAATATATCGGCTAACCATTCTCGCTTCTCAAGTCCTTTTACATATACGAGAATGGATTCTTCTTCTTCTTCATGTGGTCCACCAATGATAGCTGTTGTAATCAAACGCTGAGCCATGCTGTATGGAACGTTTCCATCTTCCCATTGCAATCCATGATGATTTCGAGTCAACCATGAGGCTTGGTGTCTCTCCGATTTTATGAGTACACTCCATGGTACAGGACATGCGAAAAAATAATGTGACAAAATAAATCCTCTTCTCAGGATTGCCGCTTCCTTTACAATGAATTGTTTATTGAGGATAAACCCCTGTAGATCCACAAACGTTGGTACGGACATGACGAGATCTCTCTCTCTCTCTTCGATGTATCAGTTAAAAAGAAGAATGGCAACTATCTCATAACACTTTGATTTATATTCTGCTATGCTTCCCCCTCTCTTTAAATTGTTGGTGTGTTTAGGTGATTTTGCGCACAACGTTGGTCAACGGGTTGTACTGGATCACGCGATCATGTATGATGAGACAGTACGCAGTGGTATTCATCGGCACATTCTCCTTACACTCGAATTCCAATCTCACATCCACGGTTGCGCTCTTGACCGATTCGTTTTGTCGAGAACAATCGATGATCACGAACGGACCGTTACGTAGAAACATTGAGACGGTGAGACTCGGCTCGAGATACTCGTATCCATAATAGTTCTTGCAGAAACGCGCATACGTATCGTACAGAATCGACCATCTGTTTTTATCGAAATCCAGATTCATATCGTCGTACGGATAACATTCCGAGTTCAGATAGAGTTTCACATTGGTCATCTTGCAATCGTCGAATCGACTCATATCCTCAGATATGATGTTTTTCCGACCTGTCTGCAGAGCGAAGATAACATATCGTGGCTTCTCCAGCTGAGTCGCTGTCTTAATGGCCCATGAATGCTTGGTTGTACGCTGCAATAGCGGATACTCATACAGATCCCACGAGCGAAAACCCATGCTGAGGTAATGTCCGCTTTCCAGAGCGCGCAGCATCGACAGCTTCTTAATCTCGCTCAACAACACATGCGGCATTCGCCATTGTATCTTGAATATGTTGATCACAGGCTCCAGCGTCGAATCTCCAATCAGACAATTGTTGTCGTTGCGCGATCGTATTAAGATTAACTCATGACGAGCGTTCATCACCACTCGTCTGTAATCCTCGCAAAATCCCAATAACATGTAGAGCGGTACGCAAAAATTGAAGTTTCCATTCGCAGTAGTCGGATCAGTCCAGCCGGCGTTTCTCATAATCACGCTTCTATCGGATGATATCGTTACATAGTTTTTGAGCAAACTTGTTATTCCCACGTTTCTATTGCGATCAATCTCCACGCCATCGAGTTCGTATCGAATCTCATCGAACATGAATGCGACACAATTATTTCCCAGTATCACAGCAGATCCTTCGGCTGGTTTATTTATCTTTAGTTCTCCCTCGATGTATAGGAAACTTTCATACGGCAACGTATACAGATCCTGTTGTTGTATGGGTATTCTTATCTCATCACTGTGTCCGAATGTTGTGTTAGCGAACGGGTTGTACGTGTGAGTCTCGATCTTGACGATGCGATCGTCGAAGATTGGCTCGTCTCCAATGTTGAGGATGTCGGTCATTGTTCAGATGTTTCGCACCGCGAATCCCAAAGATTGTAAAAACGCAACGTTTGATGCGTTCAGTTTCTTTTTCTTACTGCAACCGGATGATTGGATATTAGTGAATGTCGACGTTGTTGTTGTTGTCGCTGGCTCCGTAAAGATTGTGTTATCTCTCGTATCTTTCGATCCGTTCAACACGAGCATCTCATACGCCACACACGTACGTTATCGCTGTCGTCGTCGTACGTGCAATCTAATGGTGATCTCTTCTCCTCGAAAATCGAGCAATCGTCTGTCCTGGTCGACAACGCGTAACGTTAAATCCGTAATGCTCCGCACGATGATCGGCAAGTAAATGATGTGCGCAGGTGTTTCCGATATCTTATATCCTGGTGGTACCCTCGGTGAAAATTCATGTATCGTATGAACGAGTTTGCCGTTGCTGTACGCGCCCGCGGTCACATTACATTCTACGCGGATAATGTTCACGTTGATAATATTAATCGGCATGTCCGACTTATACCATTTTCGCGGCTGCAGTATACGGTTCGAGAATCCCAGCAGCGATCCAATGTTGTTAGGCTTGCTAAAATTCATTCTGTAGGCGCATTTGATCTCGCTCCTCATCGTATTATAATTAGCGCGGAGCACTATTGGATATTCTCCATCTTCAAAGTCACCGTCGTCATTCGTCCGAATATGCGTGGTGTCAGCGTGTTTTTTATCATCGTCATGAACAGCGTGTCGCGGACGTTTTCGTAAAATTGCATGTTTCAAAAACTCATGTATCGCTTGCAGCTCGTACGATCCCTCGGGAATCGTAATTTCCGCGTCATCTTTGCCAAAGTAAAATTTATTATTCGAGGAATTCACGTTCGATATCGTGTGATAAGTCTCAAAATCCGCTAGACCTAGCTCGTATTCATCGTCGCTCAAATCTACGGCGGGAAAGTAGTTTGCCGCGAGAACACTACTCTTCCCGGTCAGTGTGAATGTCATAGACATATCGGCAAAACTGTTTAACGAATACTGAGTTAAATAGCGCGATGTCAGTCTTTAAATTCACATGCATCGACCGCTCGGAGAAACTGTAAGCACAATTGTCCACAGATGCTTTGATTGTAAGTTTGAACAGGTGCGTAATTGTATTGTATCTTTGTCACATTTAAATATCGCACCAATTCATTCGGCGGTCGAAGATTGCCGAAACTGTCAAAATATATAGCGCGATTCCCCCTCTTTGCATACGCTACCCAATGAGTACCCGATCCTTTAGCGTTATCCAAATTTACGATGCCGCTCTCGTTTCGATATATACCACCGATCGGTAATGAATCACGCATGAAAACACCTCTAAAATACGGAATGTGCATACGTTTTGCCAGTTGTAGCAATTGTATGTTGGTAGTTACGCCCTGTGGCATTTTTAGCGTCTCTTTGACGTTTTTTTTTCCCCTTTTTTCTCGTTGAAACTCCTCGTCCGCGTTTGTATGGAGCGAGATACAATCCGTGACCTTCCATGGCGCGATTGTGACGTAGCATCTCTTGCAACTGACGTTGTGCGGCTTTTCCGTCGTTCACCATCTTTAGTACTCTGCGTTGATACCACTGCTTGCGCGCCCAACATTGGTAGAATCGGCAATACACCCCCACGTTTCGCTACCGGAAGTATTCGCTTCTTCGCCATCTTTTTCTTCGTCTTCGTCTTTGTCGTCTTCAGGCCCATACCGAACTTCGTCTTGGCTTTCATCGCTGCCCAGACAGCTGTGGCGGCGGCTCTCTCACCGAGAGTCGAATCTCTCGCAACGATGCGAGTTTGCGCTTCCTTGGCGAGTATCCTATCTGCCGCGTGTCTCTCGATGAGATCGTTGCTTCGAGAGTACGCTATATCGTGTTCACGGCACGCTGCGTCCAATGGGTTGATACCTCGATCGCCTCTGGCTAATCGCTTTTGTAGTCGCGTGCCCGGACCGCAAAACTGATAGCCGGGGATATGGAATTCGATCGGAAGTGCGTTTATCGCGAGATTTAATAGGCCTCTACCTATTTTCGTTGACATTCGCTGCAATCCTTTATCATCGGCGCTGGACCGTCGATGTGCGTCTGCTGCCACGGTCGATTGTAATGTTCGAAACAGCGGCGATAAGTTTGAACCTCCAAATCCGCCTTTATATGTTCCGGAAGCTTGTCCCACACGCAGTGGACGTAATTGCCACACATTCGCAATAAAACTGTTTTCGACACAAATTACTGCT
>NW_028141378.1:27500-58314 GCF_030444845.1 Prenolepis imparis | reverse complement strand
AATTGGTCTGTCAATACCCTCCAGGGCGCCAACGGTCGTGAGGACGCAATGAAAAATACGGCGGAGTCCGGCGGCTGAGGGGGTCTTCATCTGCTGCAGTGAGGTGAATGCGTTCAGGTAAGCCCTCACCAAGAGTCGCTTGTTCTCGAAATGAGAGATCAGCATGTCCCAAGCTCGAAGTTGTCCCCCGTGGTGGGTAAGTTTTTGATCAGGTGTTCTGCATCACCCTTCACGCTTGTCTTTAGGTACTGAAGCTGGTCGACCTTGGACAAGGATGGCTCCTCAATCACCATCGAACGGAACAGATCTCGGAACGACGGCCAATCCTCGAACTTGCCAGAGAACTGCGGCAGCTGCATCCGAGGCAGAGATTTGCGCGACGTAGCGGGGTCTCGCGCCCGCTCGGCAGGTACTGTCTCCGACGGCACGGTGAGTCTCCGCTCTACTTCACCCAGCTCTGTACGCTGTTGGAGGTATGCGACCTCCACTACGCTGAAAAAGTCCTCTGT
The DNA here is from genome assembly GCF_030444845.1 of Prenolepis imparis. NCBI lineage: Eukaryota > Metazoa > Arthropoda > Insecta > Hymenoptera > Formicidae > Prenolepis > Prenolepis imparis. The sequence goes on along the minus strand of NW_028141378.1, from coordinate 57,805 downwards.
TTGATATGAGTGGTTTTTCAGCTCCTTCCAGAACTCCGCACGAAGCTGTTTGTGCTGTTCCGAAAAAGCGGACCACTTCTCGTCCAGGAGGCGTATAGCTGCGTGCACGCTGTCCAATGAGAGCTTGGCTGCTCCGATCTTCTTCAGGTTGTCGAGAGAACGGGAGATACGACCGTAGATCTCGTGCTGGTCATCGATCATCTGCTCCATGTCGTCGTTCGTCATGGCACTCGACTCACTGTCCGATGTCCACATCCGCTAATGGCGAATACACGCACGAGTGCCGGTTGCGACGGAAGCGCGAAAGAGATCCGGCTCGAAGGACCAAAAGATATGCGGAATCTTAAAGCGCGTAGATAGCGGTTTTGCGCGGACACGATTGAGTCCAGAGGACGCAGAGGTAGTGCAACGACACAACGAAAGATAAAAAGAGGATTTACACGAAGAAAAAAAACCCACGGCACTATATTTACAAGAAAATTACACAATATATATATACAGGATGCAAGCGCGATGCACCTTTATCGCGCCAAGCAGTGCGACGATCGCTGGAAGTGCAACCGCACGAAAAAGTTACTGTCCGCGAGAAGCTCGAACAAAGGAGAAGAAAACAGCGAAAGAATCTCGGTCTGTGCGCGTGAAAGCTGACTAGACGAGTGCGAGTAAAAGGCGCCGAACAAACGGTCTTTATCCCGCTGACCTTCGAGAAGATTCTGAGACAAAATCACAGTGTTTGTGATTTTGTAATATAAAGATATCGAATCTTCTCGACAGTCGGAGGACAAAGCCGTTTGTTTTCGTCGTTATTGTTTTTCGCTCACGGGACGGTTACCCGTGAGCGATCGAAGGCGACGATATTTGGCGCGCGAAACGCGCGCTGCTGTGCGCGGTAGCGGGGCGCGCCGGCGGTGCGATTGGCGCACAGGCGGATAATGCGTGTCGTCGCGCAGAATTCGAGTGCGTTAATCACTCGGATTTAATTGCGCACTCATAGCGAAGCGCGAATGCATTCGCGATACATTTTCCCCGCATACACATACATACACTCTCTCTCTCTCTCTCTCTCTCTCTCTCTCTCTCTCTCTCTCTCTCTCTCTCTCTTTCTCAACACCTATCCTCGCTGATATGGTAATGGATGATCTTGAGACACAATGTTTAGAGTCGTTAAGTTTCACGGTACCTATATATTATAGATATGTAGACGATATATTCGCCATTATACCGCGTAAAAAATTGAGTGAGATATTAGTGACTTTCAATAATTACCACCAACGCCTGAAGTTCACGTATGAAATTGAGGTTGATTCGTCCATTAATTTTCTAAATACAACGATCACTCGCGTGGATAATATACTTATTACTAATTGGTACAGGAAACCTGCTTCGTCTGGAAGATATATTAACTTTTTCTCTAACCATCCTCTAAAATATAAGATCAATACTATTTATAATCTTGTAGATCATGCAATTTTATTATCACATGATAGATTCCACCGTAGTAATATTGATTTAGTGTACGATATTTTACTTAACAATTGTTTCCCTAAACACATTATTAAACGACACATACAAAAAAGAATTCATTTTTTAAAAAATCGCAATCACAATAACGATATAGATTTGAACCAAGGGAAATTCGATAGGACGTCCTTTTTGTCACTCCCATATGTTAAAGATACGAGTCAAGATTTATGTCGAGTTTTACGTGGAGTTGGTTTGAACGTCGTTTATAAAATTAATAAAAAATTAAATATGTTAATAAAACGCGGCAAAGACAATTTACATAAAGATGACCGAACGAATGTGGTATACAAATTAGACTGTAAAGATTGTAATGCATCATATATTGGACAAACTAAAAGACATTTAAGGACTCGTACGAATGAACATTTTAAAAATATTAAATTACATGAAACAAATCACTCTGTTATAAGTAAACACAAAATAAAATATGGACATGAATTTGATTGGACTAAACTCAATATATTACATAATGAGAAACATGTGCGTAAAAGAGAAATTGCTGAAATGTTCTACATCAAAAAATTTAAGAATACAATTAATCTTCAAAAGGACACTGAGAGCTTAAATAATATTTATGATAAAATAATAAAGGTCGTGTAATAAGTTTTCTAATATTGTTAGTTATTGACAAGGTTTCTTACTGACTTAACGTTCTCGCCTTTAATATTGACAACATTTGTGAGCGAATCTTTTGAACATGCTTATCTATTATTCACATTTATACCGTATGTACTCTTTTTCTATGCAGATTACTATCTTTAAGCCGTTTAGATTTATAAGTTTAATTTTCAATTGTATTATTTTAGTGTACTTGAAAAGGACCACAACCATATGGTCGAAACGTCGTAACTTTTAATAAAGTAAAAAATTTGTGCTAGTTTGGTCGATTATTTCAATATTGATCCTTTGATTAATTTACTAGCGATATTTAAAGAATTTATTATTATCAAGATCGTTATTATTAAATGTAAAATACGTTTTGATCGTAATATATATCGTTGTGGCGTATCGGAAATACATATATTATCATATATATCATGTAATTTGTCATTTGAATATTTTATATTACATCTTTATGTATTAAAGACAAAGGGCTTACAATTTTTTGCAAACCATTATTTTTATTATTATCTTGATTAAATAAAGATTGCATCTTCTTCGTATTTATTGTAACGTTGGATCGAGATTGTAATATATTTTGTACAATATCTCATATATTTTGATTATTATTCCACATCTTTTTATAAGTCATAAATTTTTTATCGTTGAATCTTCTTTTCTGTTTAAAAAATATTTTTTGTATAAAGCATAAGCAATATAAATAACAGCAATATTAATTATAATACTAACTTTTTATATAAAAGAATATATATTTGAAACAATCATAGCATATTGAAGACAAATATAAATAGGCGTTATTTTAGAACACGGGAAATATTTCCAAAAACTCATTTTATGTTTCAATAAGGACTGTTTGACTTTTTATTAAACATTTTTTTATATTAAATATGTAATATTTCACGTCATAATATACTTCAAAATTGTACTTCAGGAATAATTGTACATTTTTTAGGCATACATATATCAGTTAATTCTTTTTATTTGTAATATTTTTAGTTTTCTCTGAATGAATTTGGCATTCACACAAATATATTCTTCGAAATTTTGAAGACATTTCAAACTTGTTAAAGATTTAAAGCTTCAAATCTTCGAAGTTATCAAAAATAATAGCCTTAGGCTATATTGCAATTAATATTTCTAATATTTTAACAATTTTAACATTCTATTTTTATATTATTTCTGTTTATTTTTAATATAGACATAATAATTTTATAGACATAATAATTTTAATGTCATTTTGAAGCACGTTAAAAATGTGTCTTTATAAAATATGTTACAGAAAGCATTCAACAAATATTTTGAAATTAAATATCTAATGAATTTAAAACTATCTCTATTTAATACATTTGAATCTTCTACATTCGTGTTTTCCTTATTTTTATTATAAAATGTCATAACTTTAATAAACTCGTTTAGGATATAAATAATTATTTCCAATATTGATATTTAATAAATATTTTTTATGTCAATCTTCATTATTTTGTTTAGAAATTCAATATTAGATTTATTTTGCATTTTAATTTATGTTTAATATTTTAGGTCTTTCTTAAAAATTGTTGAAAAGCTTACTGTTTAAGTAAATCTGTCTGAACGCATGGCAATTATTTCTCAAGTATTTAAAGTGAGTTTCTCGCAAGTGCTTTACGCTGATATAGTTAGTACCGCTATTGTACCGCGAGATGGCTCCGTGGCGAAAGTCTTTCCGTAGTAAGAAGTTAGCGTAGAAAGTATATAAGGCGATAAAACTACTTAACTGATTCCTTGATGTTCAAGGCTTTTCAAGAATGTTAACAACACTTTTATCTTCGATACCACTGAATGTAATATCGTTTCTATTCGCGTTAAAGTAAAAATTTGGATTTGAAAACGTGATTATGTTTTAACTGAATATTGAAACCAAACTAATCTTTTAGATTTAAAAAATATCTTGGTGTGGATAAATATATTAGACAAAATTTCAGCTCGCATTTTATATGTTACCGATGTAATACCTGTGCATAAAAGAGATTACTCATCAAAAATAAGTATATCAGAAAAAACCACCTATTACTGTCAAAAAGTTCTATCGCAAAATTGAATGCCATATTTATGAATAACTTATTTCCAATTTTATTCAATCGTTTAGCGCAAATTTTTAGTTAATATAAACTTGCTTAACGTTAAATAGAGACTCTCTTAATCGCGATTACGTCACAAATTGATAGAGCAACATATTAATATTAAAACAAATATATATAACATTCAATTTTGTAACAGGTACTTTTTTGAAAATAAGATTTAATATGAATAAATATATTGATTACTATTCAGTAAAAAGAAAAATTAAATATATTTGAATCAAACCTGTTTTGAAAATATCAATTATTATTTTAAATACTGGAACATATATTGCTCTTTCTTGTATAAAAGTTCGAATATGTTCCATATTATAATATGCATTCAGAAGAGATTGACATAAACTATTGAATGCGTATGTATTAATTATTTTTACTAATTTGTTTTCTAATTTTATTTCTCGAAGGCAATTGCCATTTTTTTAATGAGTATATTTTGTTTTGGTTTTAGAATTTTATTTTTTATTTGTATTTTCTTTTTCAGACTCATCTAAATTTATATTGTTGAAATCAGTTGTGTGCCTTTTTCTTTTTTGGTTAGTTATTCGAAGTTTTGCTTTAATTCTGAAATGTCCTGACTTGTGATAGGATATATTTTAATAATGTGGTCCTTTATAATTGATTACTGTTGCAAGTACATATATATTTTCTTGATTATCAATTGATATTCGGAATGCACACGAAAGGCGATATAAATAATTATTACCAAGCATTCTGTATAATAATATGCTTACCATCAATATTACCGTAATCAGCATTTTTTGATAAATAATGGCTCTTAAAATTGATTCCGCATTGAATTTCTGTTTCATTGTAAATTTTTTGAGATATATCTCCCCATTCTTTGCTTTTAAATCGGATGCGGACTCGCCTACCATACACTTTTGTAATTAATAAATTCTGATATTCTTTGTGCGTTAATGTAATTGTAAATGTTTTTTCCTTATTTATATTAGTAACATCATTTAAAGTATTAATAGATTGACTACTCTCATTTTTATTTTTATTACACGAATCTTTTTCAAAGAATTTCCTACCTAATAATTCGTGTAAATTGTAAATGTCACAAACAACATATGAATATAACGTTTACGCTTTAATATGTCCATGATTTGATAATTTTTCTTTAATTTCTTGCCAAATAGGAGCTGTTTTTGAGATTACCTTATTATTTATTAATATATCATTTTTATATTTTAAAATAGTATTTACAAGAACGTCATGAGAAACACTTGGTTTTCTTCCATTTATCTTCCATAAAAGTTCGAATATGTTCCATATTATAATATGCATTCAGAAGAGATTGACATAAATTATCGAATGCGTATGTATTAATTACTTTTACTAATTTGTCTTCTAATTTTATTTCTCGAAGGCAATTGCCATTTTTAAAGATGGGTACATTTTGTTTCGGTTTTATAATTTTATTTTTTATTTGTATTTTACATTTGTATTTTATTTTTCAGACAGTAAATTTTTTGAGCTATTATATCTCCCCATTCTTTGCTTTTACATCGGATGCAGACTCGTCTACCATACACTTTTGTAATTAATAAATCCTGATATTCTTTGTGCGTTAATGTAATTGTAAATGTTTTTTCGTTATTTATATTAGTAACATCATTTGAAGCATTGATAGATTGACTACTCTCATTTTAATTTGTAAGAAATACTTAAAAACGTAAAAATCAAAGGAAAATATTAAATATATTTTTCAATATAAAACTTAATAAGTACATACTGAATTTTGAGGTTTAACAGAACGCAGTTTCGATTTGTAGTACGTCTCCTCCTCTTCCTCTTTCTCATCCGAAAAAACTGCCGCAGCTTCTTCTTGATTGCTGTTTTCCTGTTGGTTTTAATATGATGATTAGTCCAAAACTAAGTTTCCCTAATTCTTTTCTCCCAAGAAACGACAATTAGCAGATCTCTCGGGCGTGAGATACTCTTGTTTAGGTATGCTGAAAACATTGGTAAAATTTTTTGCCGAAGCGACATCGCAATTGTTAGTATGCTCCTTGGATCGATTTTTTTTAGCGTGTCACAAAACTTTACCAGTGTTTTCAGCATACCTAAACAAAAGTTTCTGACGTCCGAGAAATCTGCTAATTGTCGTTCCTTGGGAGAAAAAAATAGGGAAACTTATTTTGGGACTTTTTTTGATCCTTTGATATTTATTTTCCTTATTTAAAGACAATTCTTTCGGAGGAGATTTTATAAATAAATTCTTCTTCTTCATCAACCGTGTGCCGTCCACTCCTGGACGAAGGCCTCCTCCATACTTCTCCATGCCGTCCTGTCCTGTACAGCCCGGATCCAGTTGACTCCGGCTTGTCTCGTCAGATCATCCCTCCATCGCAGCTGCGGTCTGCCAGCGCTTCTTGTAGTTGCTCTTGGTCTCCACGTTAACAGTCTTTTGGTCCATTTGTCGTTGGAACTTCTAGCTACGTGTCCGGCCCACCGCCACTTGAGAGTTGCTGCACGCTGGATGATGTCAGTGACTCCTGTATGCTGTCTTATTACATCGCTCCTCACACGGTCCCTTAAGCTCACCCCCAACATCGCTCTTTCCATAGCTCGCTGTGTGACGCGGAGTTTTTCAGCACTCCGCATTGTTAAGGTCTCGACCCCGTACGTCGCCACTGGTAGCACACATGCTTCATAAACTTTCCTCTTCAAGTTTATGGGTACTCTCTTGTTCTTAAGAATGTGACTGAGTTTAGTAGGCAGCCCATGTTAATCCAATTCTCCTCCTTAGTTCGGCAGTTTGGTTATCTCTGCCCATCTTGATATTGTGGCCCAGATAAACGTATTCAGAGACCTTTTCAATGATTTCTCCGTCCACTGCTATTATCTGTTCATCCACTCCCATCACTTTTGTTTTTAACAGGTTCATGTTGAGGCCCACCGCCTTTGAAGCATCGTTCAATTCCTCAAGCATTTCAGCGAGCTTGTTTGGGTCTTCGCTTATCAGTACAATGTCGTCTGCATACCGCAAATGGTTCAGGTACATGCCGTCGATGCAGACGCTTCTTCGTTCCCAGTTAACGTTTTTCATGGCATATTCGAGTGCTGCCGTAAACAGTTTTGGCGATATCGTATCGCCTTGCCTGATTCCTCGCTTCACTGGAATTTTGTCGGTCGTCCATCCTTCGCTTAATTTCACCTTCATGGTAGCGCCATCATATATATTTTTGATGAGCCTTGAATATCTTGAGTCGATGCGTGCCTCATCCATCGCTGCTAGGACCGTCCAAGTCTCCACAGAATCAAAAGCTTTCTGGTAATCAACATAAGCCAAGCACAGGGGGATATTGTACTCCGTACTTTTTTCTATTATTGTACGCAGAGTGTGAAGATGATCGATAGTGCTGTATCCTTTTCGAAACCCGGCTTGTTCCGTTGGTTGGTACTGATCCAGCTTGTTTGTGAGTCTTTTTGCTATGATTTTGGTAAGCAACTTGTAGAGGACGCTGAGTAAGCTTATGGGTCTGTAATTCTCTATGCCGGCAGGGTCTCCTTTTTTGAACAGGATACCTACCTCGGCGTTTTTCCAGTTTTCAGGTATCTGACCTCTCTCCAGGCACTTGTTGAAGAGTAGGCATAGCATCTCTTCCAGGGCGTTTCCCCCTGCTTTCAGCATTTCTACCGTAACTCTATCTTCGCCCGGGCTCTTCCTATTTTTTATTTCCTTTAAAGCAGCCCTAACTTCCTCTCGTGTCACATCAGGTATGTCTTCTGACCCGACATTTCGTATTTCTTACCGGGTGTATGCTGTCCTTGGCGCGGGCACTTTTTCCGCATAGAGGTCTTCATAGAATTCTTCTATTATTTTTACGATTCCTGCTTTTTCGTACCGTGTGATTCCTCTGGCATCTCTCATGCAGCCTATCCTGATTTTGCCTCTGCTTTGCTTCGATCTTAGCACTTTCATGTTCAAATTATCTTTCATCTCTTGCTCAATTAGTCTCGTGTTGTATGCCCGTACGTCTCTTCTGATCGCCTTCTTCGTTTGCTTGTTTACTCCTCGGTATTCTGGAGACTCTCGGCTAGTTAGGCGCCTTTTCTCGATCAGCTCTTCTGTCACGGCTGTTATTTTTACGGGCGTCACTTTTCGCAGGGCGCACACTCTCTTGACTGATTCTAGGACTCCCTTTTCGATCTTCTCGTTTAGCTGGTCAACATCCAGGCCTGATAGGTTTTCTTTAGTTCCAAGTTTTTGTTCGATGTATCTTTGATAGTCGGCTGCCCTTCCCTGAATTTCTGCAGCAGTTGGTCTCAATACTCTCAAGATCTTCTTCTTTCTTTCCATTCTTAAATTCATAACTATTTTACATCTGACCATCCTGTGGTCACTACCGGTGTTGAATCTGCTAAGAACTGACACGTCTTTGCAGATTCTTCTGTCCGTCATCATGATGTAATCGATTTCATTTCGCACCGTGCCATCCGGGCTGATCCATGTCCATTTTCTTTGCGGCGGTTTTTGGAAGAAAGTTGGTAAGCAATAAAGATTTTCTTTTTGCAAGAAGTCGATAAGCATCTGTCCTCTTTCATTCCTGGAGCCCAGGCCATATCTTCCAATGTTCTCCGGGTCCGCATCTATTCGTTGGCCTACCTTGGCGTTGAAATCACCCATGACGATTGTAAGTTGGCAGGCGCCCTCACCCTTCGCGGTGGCAATGTCTTCGTAAAGCTGTTCTGCTTCTTCGTCCGGATGAGACGATGTGGGCGCATAAGCTTGTATGATCTTGATGGCATACTGTGGATTCGGATTGATTACCATGAACAAGACACGATCGGATATCGCTTTCATCTTTGACACTAAGTGTTTCATATTTTTATTTATCATGATTGTGACTCCTCCCTGTCGCACCGTGTCGGCGTTTCTCTGGAAGAGCAAGTGCCCCGATTTCAGGGTGGTGATTGCTTCACCCGCCAGTCTTGTCTCGCATAACCCCAGTATGTTCCATTTTACGCCGGCTAATTCCGCTTCTAATGATGTGAGGTGTTCTTCCAGTCTCATCGTCCGGATATTATAGGTGCCGATGAATAACTGTTCTTCGTCTTTTCTTTTGGAGTCGAATTTTCGTCCCCCCCAGAATCCGTGGGACAGACTGTATTAACAGTACGGGATTCTGAGCGTTTCGCTCCACCCGCCTGGGGTACATAAGTTTTAAGATTCGACATTTCATAAGTGGAGGGGTGTTTGGCGATTGAAACACCACGCTTGCCGCTGCGTGTTGGTGAGTCGCAGTGTCTTGGCCGTTCCTATGGTTTCCATCTCCGCCCAGGCTTCTTATCACGCCGTCCGTACCGCTGGTTACCCGCTCCGCTCGACGTGATGACGACGAAGCTGCTGCCCTCCGTCCAGATGGGTTTTGGTGGCATTTCCTCTAACCACGGGACCATCACCCTCCCTCAAAGTTCCTCCGCCCAGAGCCGTTGACTTTGAGGGGTGCCGGTTATTTACCGCCGCCTGTCCTCGGCGTTGAGTCGCTGGCTGTACAGTCTTCTATACTGTAGCGAGGTCACTCGGCCAGACGATATGATAATTACTATTTTACTTACTACTATATTATTGTTCTTAAATTCTTCAACGTGTAAGTTTAATAAATGTGTTCTTAAGTCGGTTGGACTTTTGTAAGAACAATTAGCACAACAAGTACATTTTAAAGTATCATTGTTCAATATCTTTAAAAATGGCCCAATTTTTTAAAAATAATATTGTTCTTTTATGTGATCTATGCCATGTTGCTCTTCTAAATGCTTGACAGCATTAGATCCAAATTTAAAAATAATAGTTGTGGTTTTAGTATCGCACAAAGTGCATTTTAATTTATTTTGTTCATCAGTTTCAATAAATAATTTTATCCACACTTTTTTATCTTTCAAAGAAATATCTTTATGGGAATCCTCTAAGTGCTCTTTCACATGAGTGTAATCATGTTTTAAACAAAAAATTTCATTACACATTCGACTATTTGATGGATATATTTGATGTGTTATCTAGTCGTCGATAATACATCCATTTCCATGTGAGTAGGTTCATTTCCATATTTTTGGTCCTAAATGTTGTTGACACAACTGTAGAATAAGCTGTTTTTGTAGAAGGGACCAGTTGTTTTTGATTGTACACGGGGATGTACACGGGAGTGTACACGGGTATGGAAATTTGTTGAGCTACGTTATTAGCTGACTGATGTAATGAAGGTTGTAGGAATTCGGCGCTTTTTCCACTCGTCAAAGAATTAATATTCAATTGGGGATAATAAGAAAGCAGCTGAGTCACCGGAACATCGAGATAAGCAGGTTCTTTATTGGCGGCTTTTGTGTACTTTTCTGTGGCTGCTTTCTGTTTGAATGTAATTGCCTACCGCTATTTCCGGTTGGTAGCTTAATTTTTGAGATTCAAAGGAAGCACCGTCGTTCGACGGTATTTCCGCTTGCTGTTGATATTCTCTGTAATATTGTATTGATGGAATATTTTGCAAAATTTGGCTTGGCTGTTTGTACTGTGCTTCGTGTACAGCGTATTGATTAGGGTGAATATATCCTTCAGGTGGTAGGTTATATTTTACATCTTGAAGATGAATATATTGTTCGGAATTACTATTCAAAGTACTATATTGATTCGGTATTTGATATTGCTGATGATTGGGTTGGACGGCGTATTTCGTTTCATCAGTCTGAATATTCTCGTTCTTGACTTTATTCTCAGCCTTTAGATTATCCCTTTCTATATCTTCTAGATTAATTATAAATAAATAAATATGCAAAAATAGTCCAAAAGTAAGTATTCCTATTTTTTCCTTACCATTTCCTATTATTATTTACATGCATGTCATGTGTACGTAAATGTTGTTTTATAATTATGAAATTGTAATTCTTATATACTTTGTGACATAGAACACATTGAAACTTATCAATTAATTTGAATTTGAATTTGAAACAACTAATTTGAAATTTTGCACTTCCTCTGTTGGTTCAATTTGTGTTTAATAGTTAAGTGGCTAATTGTTTGATTTGTAAATTTGTAAATAGGGACACTTTTTTAGTATCACAAAGTATGCATTTTAATTTAGACGAATTCTCTAATTTTTCAAAGCATCCCAACCATTTTTTTTCTTTTAGAGAAATTTCATTATCGTATTTATTAAATGTTCACGGACGTGAGTATAATCCTTTTTTAATGTGAAAATTTCATTACACATTGTACACATAACATCTGAGTTATTTATAGCCTTATAGTACAGCCATTTTTCCAACTATGAACATTTCTATCCATAGTATTCTGTGAACAATAACAATACAATTAAAATCAGCTAATTTTTGTCATAAAATATTATTTTTAAATTAGATTAATATTCAGATCGAACCCTTAATTAAAAAGTGTGTACAATGTTATATTTTTGATACAGTAGTAATCTGCAGATAATATACTATGAAAATATGTTATTAAACAATTTTTGGCTCGTGTTAAAATATTAGGTATCATGAAATTATCGCCGCGGACCTTATACGGCGCGGCCTTTTTAAATTGTGAAATTAAATTTTTACTTTAATCATCTTGAAAACTCACATTACTATTTATTCTCTAATTTAATAATATATTTTTGATTTCGATTTCTTTTTACTTTTTGCAATTATTGAAGACGCTTTTAATACACACACACACACACACACACACACAAATTAACAGTTATTTCGATTAAATGTATTATCAGACAAGTGCTAATTTTTTTACGACTTATATTATGACTTCTGCTTTTTTGATTCCTAATGTAAAACAACAATAATGTTATATCAAATAAATTAAAATTAAGACTAAAATGTTTAGAAACTATAATTCATATTATAAATAGTTAGAATTATAAATACTAAATTAGAATAATAAATAATATTTGTTCACGTCTCTCCGTACAACGGTTAGCTGGGTGGAGACGGGATTTTGGAAAGTTCTCGATCGCCTCACAATTGATTTTCGTATGCTCCCTTCACACGGTCACTCGCGTTCGCACTCGTAATTCGCCGTCTCTCTCTTTCGCACTTTCTATAATTTATATTAGATAAGCTAAACACACGTGGCACTCGCTAGTACGATCCAGACAAGACTGGCCGAAGCCGCGCACAGGAATTCGCCAGGTTTCGCCCCTCGCCCTGAGCCTTTGATTACTCAGGGGCGAGAGGAGAATCCCGGAATTCGCAAAAAAAATTATTTGTCTCGTCCCGTCTTGATCGCCAGCGACGTAACCGCGGAATTAGCGGCCCGCAGCCGAACAATATTAAAATAATAATACTTTCGTGTAATAAAAATAAAAATGAGAGTAATCAATTTATCAATGCTTCAAATGATGTTACTAATATAAATAACGAAAAAACATTTACAATTACATTAACGCACAAAGAATATCAGGATTTATTAATTACAAAAGTGTATCGTAGGCGAGTCCGCATCCGATTTAAAAGCAAAGAATGGGGAGATATAATAGCTCAAAAAATTTACTGTCTGAAAAATAAAATACAAATGTGAAATATAAATAAAAAATAAAATTATAAAACCAAAACAAAATGTACCCATCTTAAAAAATGGCAACCTTCAAAAAATAAAATTAGAAGACAAATCAGTAAAAGTAATAAATACTTGCGCATTTGATAGTTTATGTCAATCTCTTTTGATTGCGTATTATGACACGAAACATATTCGAACTTTTATGGCAGATAAATGGAAAAGAAAAATATTTTATGTTAGAAAAATCACAAAAAAACAACATAAAATGCGAGCTGAGATTTTGTCCAATTTATTTACCCCAAATGTTCAAGGCAAAATAAATAAAATTAATTGTTGTTGTAGCGTTGGCTACATTACGAGTAAAACAATGATCGACTGCGCGAGCATTGAACAAGAAATATTCTGCTCAAATGGCTGTACAAAAAAACGTAATACTATAAATACAGTTTAATAAATTTATAATTTATATTTTATACAGTTACTTAATTATTATATTAATTACATAATTTGTATATATATTTATTTAATTATTATATTAATTATATAATTAATATTTATTTATTTAATATATATTTTTTTTAGGTCCGTTGATTTTTATCGAAACGTACAATACACAGATAGAAGAGAAAGATACTTCAGGTTAAAAGACTTACCCGCGCAATTTAAATTATTAATTGATAAGCAAACAAATACCTATATACTTTCTGGAGTAATTAATTATAAAGGGCCACACCAAATCAAATCTGACTCCGGACATTTTACAACATTATGTTTTCATTATGAAAACAAAACATGGATTGAATATGATGATTTGAGAAACAAAGAAAAAATAATACCTAATACTTTTAGGTCAGATCCCCAATTATTAATATATGTTTTAAATAAATTTTAAAATGAATGTTAAATTAATTATAATAATTAATTGAATGTTGAATTATAAAATTAAATGTTAATTAAATAAAAATTAATTTTCAATAATTTTGTGTCCAAAAACATATTATTTTGTTTTACTATAGGAAAATACCTCTATCTAGTAATTTTGTACGCTGTTTTATGATTTTCCGGCGTTGTTTAAACTTATTTTCCGCTAACTTATAAGACGTTCTCCTCAGGTTCGTTGCACTCGTTCGCGGGAATGCATTAACGTTTATGATGATCGGGAATTGTTTGACGATTGTGCTTCAAAATGACGAGAAATAGCGATCGATCGAAATAGGCAATGGTAATTTCGAGCAGGAATTACATTCGAAGTGGAAAAAGACAGAATCGTTCAGACTCTCGTTTTCGATCGTATTCGCGTTTGAGACCGATTTAAAATCCGCTTAACAATGATTTATTATGAGGGTATTATTACCAAAGTACTAAGAACCACAAACGATGTCATAAGTATGTACACGTGACAAAAGAGGAAGACATCAATTTTCAAAAAATCTGCTAACAATCTAGACCTAGACAATAGTAGAAAATGGGAAGTCAATCTTTTTCATTGCGCGCGACAATCGGCTAACTCGGGTTCTAAAATAATTTGTCAATGTAATATTATGAGACACATAAGACAAAGATACAAGAGAAAGATTGCTATTATTGGATATTATAAGTACAGAGTATGGCTGGTATCTGGAATAAAGAAGGGATCAAAGTTACTGGTGACCCACTCGTGATAATGCAATCTTTTGCTTTACTTATTGTCAGCTTCTCTTTCAGGATGAACTTTACGGACATAAAACTCTCTCATCAACATCAAGATATAGCTTGTAGGTGAGTTTCATTTTCAAATTATGGAAATCTAATTTATTTAAATCTTTGATATTAGAAATTTAAATAACTTTACAAATATTTTAAACATGTTAAAATAATTTTTACCTATCTATATACACGAATCTTATAATTATTATAAACATTCTATTAAATATTTATAAAAATTCTATTAAAAATATTTCTATTTTATATTTTTTGAAATAGAATCTAGAATGTTAAAATGCATATGCAACAATAATGTAAAGCACATCATCTATCGACACTGCAGTATTGGCAATTTTTCAACTCTTTGAGACTTTTCTGACTAATATTTAAATTATCTGATTCATTGATTCGTATGTTATTTCGTTCTTTTAATCTAAAAGTTATAATAATAACAATATTATCTACAAAATTTAAAACACAATATGAGATGTATTTAAATTAGTAAATATCATTAAAGAAATAATTCTCTCGTTTTTTTGTAAATATCATAACATAATACAATGAATATCAATTCCGATTTTCTTATTTTAATATCTTTTCGGTGATATGCTGAATATAGTAGTACAACATCTCTATATATCTTTATGAAGGCAAAGAGATTTATTGAAAGTAAAATATATTATTTCACATTAAAGAGCCTCATTAAAGTCTTAGTTTTTTTTATATACTTGGCATTGCATCGCCACCGCATTGGTTGACATTTCAGCGCATAAATTAAACCTACAGTTTGTAAGATAGTGGCGGAAACGATAACGTACAGCACCCAGTGACGTGGAGCCCACGGGATGGCAAACGTGTAATCTGCTCGCGGCAATCCGATTGCGATTAATCTACCCTTTCGTCATTTGCGATGCGTTCCGCCTTCTCATTCGATATCCGCGGAGTATCGAACGTCCAAGTATGATTCGGGAGAACGCATCTATGCCCACACACGTGTCCACCGCGTGTCCGGTGCTCATGGCGGGTTTATACGCAGGTACCCCTATATGAACAAGCGCATATGGGTCGCTGCCAGTAACAGGGAAATACTGCTGCTGCTGCTGCTCTGCTGCTAACTACTGCCTTTTACTCTAAGTTATAGCGGCATGGATCCAATGCCACGCTGGCTCTGCGCCGGCCTTTTAACTTTGACGAATGTGCGCTGCGTCGAATACGTGTCGAAGATTTTTACAAAATCGGTGACAATAACTCTCGATCATAATTAACGAATGGAGATTTGCAACAGGATTTATGCACCTTTGAAGCTTCTGACAGCGCAAGTTTTAGGATGCAAATAAATCTAGATTTTAAAGCCAACAAGTTTATTTAAAAAATATTAAAGAGAAGATCTCTCAACTATATGTGTACCCGTGCCTTCGATTTTACCACGGACACCTTAAAGTAATTTATATTTTTGCCGGAGCGAAAGACAGGTGGATAAGAATGAGAATCCGGTTAATAACAAAGAGTTTATTTTAACTGTTAGTTCCGAACTCTTGGACCGACAGGGCTCTTTCGAGATTACGTGAGCTTATTATTTAAAGAAACGCGAGTGGATTAACGCCGTGACACTTGATTGACGACAGTGGTGGAATATCAAAAGGGTGGAATAACGATAACTTCCACGGATCGATCTATCCTTAGCGAGAGGTTTTCGAGCAGTGCCCTTTTTCCGAGATATAAGATTCGTTCTACCGGGAACGGTTTGACCCGAAAACAACTAGGCGGTCGATCGTACGATGTAGTCTTCCAATCGTCGATCGACTTGTTTGTCTCGAATTTGGCTATTTACTTTGTGACGTAGAAGCCAAAAAACTAAATCGAAGATAACAGCCTTTGTCGTTCGAATACAACGTGTCGTTCGAGAATGTCCGAGAAAACATAAATTTAACGACCTCGTAATATAATATTCCTTCTCGAACAATATGCTTTTTACATTATTTTTTATTGCTTAAAATATTAGTCTTAGCTCTCTTAGTTTATATAAAAAATATTAATTTATTAGTTTTTTTTTAAACTGTAAAAAAACATTAGAAAATATAAATAAATGTTAAATTATATATAATATGTAATTATATATAATATATACTCTTTAATCTATATAACAAAATTAAATTAATTGCAAATTGCCTACAAAAAATTGTCAATATTAGTCAAGTTTTAATTCTTCATTTACAAAATGTATCTAAAATTTAAAGTACATTTTACTTCGTATTTGACAGAATGGAGAACTCTTTCAAGAATCTTTAACGTCAATGATCAATGAGGAGTAAACACTCGCTTCAATGTAGGTCGGCGATGACCTCTTCAACTCATTTATTCGCGTCCGTCCTTCTTTTTTTATTTATCTCTCAACTACTTTGGTAAAGTCACCGATAACAATCGCATCGATTCGGCTTTTCTACTTGGCATCGCCTGATCCACTGGACTCGTAGAATATCTTTTTAATTTAAACTTAGTGGCGAGTTTCGCGTAATAAGGAAAATATTATCAGACTTCTGCCGAGCGGTCAAATTATCGTTATGACGGGGACGTGACGTGAAAGGAGAGATGCACTCTCTATCCGATATATATCTTACATATATCTTATATAGTTTACGCTGTTGCAATTACGAAATTATTTTTGCAACCAAATCTAATATGTCCAGTTAGGGGAGGAATGGGAAAAATATAAAATTTATACTATTATTTATAATATAATTAATATAAGCGCAAAACTCTGTGTACATGACAATACGTGAGATTATATGACATAAACATTTTATTTTACTAAATTTTTTCTTTTTATATTAGCATAAAAAAAAGTTTAATTATTAAAATATTTCGATAATATAGTGTTTTATTTTGCGTAATTCGAGGATTCCGAGGATTTCGAGGACTTGCAATATATCATAATAATAATATTATAATAATAGGTCACGAGTAAATAGGAAAATAAATTATTATATAATTAAATTAAAAATAATAAACTTAATTAAAATAATTAAATCTTATAATATTCGGAAGATTTCGCGTAATTCGAGGATTCCGAAGATTTTTATCTTCGTTATTTGTTGTGAAACAAAGGCAGATGATGCTTACAGTGCTGAACGCATATTTCGGACCACACCTTCAAAGTGCATCTACTTTCTTATTCTAGTGGGCGGAATGAATAAAGAAAAAAGGCGTACAATTAGCCCGTATTCTAGAAACATTTACCAACAATTGGAATATGATTATGTTGATGTTACTACTTCTCTAAGTTTTTCTTTTCTTATTTTTGATGTACAAATTAACATACCTTATTTGTGCTTGACCTTAATTTTGCACGACAATTTTCCTCTTTTTTATCCTGATCTTGACTCTCATCTTCAAAAACTTTAATATGTGTTTCTTTAAATATTAACTCTTTCTTCTTTTCGCTATTTAAGAGCCCTTTTGTTTTGTTTTTTGATATAAAAGTTTGCGGATAATTTTCCTGTAAAAAAAACAAATTTATTTTGTTCGTATGTCTTTATAGAAGTAACACTAATAACATTGAAAAATATTTATAATAATTAGTTTGAGTAAAAAAATATATATATATATATACGAGGGTTGTCTGAAAAGTTTCCGACCTAACAAAGATACAAGACATTTTTTCTTCAAATTAATTTTTATTTTTCTACATAGTCTCCTTGTAAGTCTATACACTTCTCCCAGCGATGCTCCCATCTCTTCAACCCGTCCAAATAGTACTCGGCGTCTTTCTCTGCAAAATAGTTGTTTACGAAGGTGATGGCCTCCTCATTCGACGAAAATCTCTGTCCTCCGAGCGCAATTTTTAGATTAGGGAACAAAAAAAGTCGCTTGGGGCTAGATCTGGTGAGTAAGGAGGGTGGTCAAGCAGTTCAAACCGTAATTCGTGGATTTTCGCCCTGGCAACCGCTGAGGTGTGAGACGGCGCATTGTCTTGGTAAAACAAAATTTTTTTTTTCTGCAAATGTGGCCGTTTTTCCGCAATTTCTGCCTTCAGCTTGTCAAGTACTGATGCGTAGTATGCTCCTGTAATAGTTTTTCCTTTTTGAAGATAATCGATTAAGATAACTCCATGACTATCCCAGAAAACAGTTGCCATCACTTTCCCAGCCGAAGGAACAACCTTTGCTTTTTTTGGAGCCGATTCCCCCTTCGCAGTCCACTGTTTTGACTGTGTTTTTGTTTCTGGAGTATAATGGTGTATCCAAGTTTCATCTACAGTAATTAATCAGCGCCAAAACTCTGATTTATTGCGCCTAAACTGCGCCAACAGAGCGTTGGAAATGTTCATTCGAACACGTTTTTGGTCCAAAGTGAGCAAACGCGGCACCCAACGCGCGGACAGCTTTCTCATGCCTAAATCTTGATTCAATATGTGACAAACACGTTCTTTGGACATGTTCATAGCCTCTGCTATCTCTCTAACTTTAATTCGACGGTTGTCTAGCACCATTTGGTGAACTTGAGCGATATTATCGTCAGTGGTTGCAGTTTTTCGACGTCCCGAACGTTCATCGTCACCCAAGCTGGTACGGCCACGTTTAAATTCAGCAGCCCAAAATTTCACGGTGGTAAATGATGGTGCAGAGTCCCCGTACACAGCGTCCAACTCGTCTTTGATTTGCGTAGGCGTATTGCCTTTCAAAAACAAATATTTAATGACAGCTCGATACTCGATTTTTTCCATTTTCACAAAAACACTCACATCGACTCACTCAAATGATTGTCAAACAACAACTGCGCGTCCAAAATGGCTGAAATTTTGGTGAGTACCTTTCAAAGCATGCGCAAACACATTCCCCAACTTTTGTTTACGAGTGCTGCCATCTTCATGTTGAGGTCGGAAACTTTTCAGACAACCCTCGTATTATATATATTATATACATTGTGACGTGACAGTTTTCATTTGGTGAAATTGTCCATCACAAGGGTCGCAAGACCCGATCGGGGGGGATTATGGGACCTCTGCTCTCTTTAAAATAAGAGAGAGAGAGAGCGATTCGAGCGCGGAATCGGACGCGATTCCGCCGCTGCGCGTTTCGGTTGCGTGCTGCCGTAGCCGGTAAGATTCTGGCGATTGCTGCGGCAGCTATTAGAAAATTTAGCGAAGGTCGAGGGGGAAGCGACGACATCTCATCCGAGGGAAAACGCGGCGTACGGGGAAGAAATAGGACGAGGGGAGGCCACGCCTTACGGAACACGCTAGGTGAGATCGCTGTTAAACTATCACGATCATAAATACCTTTCGGGACAGTAGTTGCCGCGTAAAAATTGACATCCATCTCCTCTTCCCTAGGAATCGAGAGCTGAGGAAAGGGGAAGGCCACTCCGCGCGAGAAGTGCGCAGGAGCCCCGCCTCGGAGTTACGGCAAGGAACCCGATGGCATGCCCGGCGCCCGGACCCGGATGCGATCCACGATCGATTAAAGACTCGCGGCGGACGACATCCGGTGTCCAAGGCGGCCGGAATCGGGCCCCCCGTAAGCTGCCGAAGGAATTTCCCGCCCGTATCCAACGGGAATGGAGGGACGACCCCGAAAAAGAAAAAGAGCGCGGAAGTGAAGGGCCGCCACAGCGACCGCGGGGATCCTCCGGGCCGCCTCACGGCCCTGATTACAGGAGCGCCCCCAATCGGCCTAGTTCGGCGATACGGCGCCAGCGTGTCTCCGGCGAGACTTCCGCTCGTCACTGTCTGGCGAGACTCGTGAGAGGGCAGAGGTCCTGTCGACCAGCAAGGAAGCGTGCGAACGATAGAGAAGCGAGAGTGACGTCGCAGAGGACGAGAGTTGGTGAGACGTCGTCGTCATCCCTGACCCGTAAAGAAGGTAGATGGTTCGAGCGAGTCGCACCGAGGGAATAGAGCCCTTTTACCGAGTAGTTGCCGAAATGGCGGCAGACGCCACGTCATAGATTCTCGCGATAACTTTAGTGATGGCCGCCGGTGTGACGACTCGTTCGAACTCCCAGTATTTCGCGAAAATCTCTCTCTCTTGTTGCGAAACCACAGTCCGAGCTCTACGTTCGCGACCCTTGTACGATTCGTATTGTGAGTCGCGATTACGTGTTCCCGTTAGCTGTCGCCTATAATTCGTACGATCGGTGAGCTCGTAAATTCGAATTTTGCGCGTGTGCTTTGAAAATTGTTTTAGCGCATAATTAACTAAGGGCGGTACACGAAATGGACCTGACCCATCGTTCTGTTGTAATTAGCGCGAGCGAGAAGTCCCGGATTCGATACTCACGCGGGTAGCGAAGACTGAGCGGATCACGTGCGCGGCGCATGGACGTTGATATCCCGGCGTGCGGCCGTAAGTTTTTATAGTATCGAATTCCGGGCGATGCGAGCGGCTTACACGCGTTTCTACTACAACGATATCCGTATGTGAATATTCCGAGGTGACTCGAATAATGGTACTTATGTCAAATTATATTATTGGTCCTCTATGTCGACCGAATGTCCGTTTGTCATTTCTATTGAATTTGTATTGTTCTGGTCTTTTTTTTTAGTACTCATGTCTTTACTACTCTTTTCTTATTAATTACTTTCTTTCACTTGCGTAAATATACTCATAAAAATCCAGCAACTTTGTCCCGTTATTTTCCTTCTTTCGCTGTCGCAAAGCGAACTCTTTCCGTCGGCCGAGCTGCCGTGCCCTCGATCGTCGCGATCTCTTGGAGCGGGTAATCGATCGGGCGGTTGTCATTCGAGACACATGCGGCGACCTCGCCGCGGATTTACCGTGGAATAGCGGTACGGTTTCCCGTACCTGGCGCCCAATTAAATTCTGATCGCGATAGAGTCTCGATTCACGAAATGAAACGTTCGATTATTCCGAATCAGTAGAGAGATCGCGTCGAAGGAATCTCCGTGAAAATAACGATAACGATAGTTAAAATTATCGGTTATAACATATATGCATATAATTGTATAAATATATATATATTTATTTATATATATATTTATATATATATTTATATACACAATTTTCTTACATGCTTATAAGCATGACGTCTTTTAAATAAAATGTATTATTAATAAGACGAGGGACCAGGTATGTCGGCAACATCAGCGTCTGCAGCATGTAGCTTTAAAATATTTTTATTTTTTTTACAGCAGTAGCATATAATTTGTCCGCCGTCATAAGAAACAAATGTTTTTCATTAACTTGCATGTTTATAGCTGTTTCTCCCCTCGTCTTTAATGCAGATTTAAATACACAAATAGCATTAACAGAAGCCGACGAAAATTTATTACGTTTTTTGTTTTTACATTATTTAAAAAAGAAAACATTCTCTCCGGATCGGCATTAGAATTTGGAAGCGATCTAATAGTATTTATAACATTTTTTAAATTAGGATATTTAGCATTATTATTGATGTCTCGACGTTGCAAAATTTCTTTCCAAGCAATATCAAAATTTAATTTAGTGAGGCTTTGTTTTTCTTCCATTGTAAAATCTGATGCTAATGCAATCCATTCTTTTTTTAAAGCATCTTCATCAAAACCGCTAATAGTTTTAATGACGAAAGAAACGTTATTGAATGATGTTTCTCTATTATAAAATAAGCTTACAAATGGTTGAAAAACTATTAATTGTGATAAAAATGTGTCATTTATTGGTAATCTTTTACGAATTTCTTCTGCAGCAGTCACATAAAATGTTAAACAATTTTCTCGAATAATTTTAACAATGTCTACGTGACCTTCCAGCAGTAATTCGTTAAGATATTCCTCACATTCTGAACCCAAAGTAACTTCATTAATTAAGCAATTATTGTAAACGACCCAACTGGCTTAATTGATCTTTATTAATTCGATATCATATATATCGATATATAAATATACAGACTACGTTTCGACCTTTGGTTCAGGTCCTTATCAAGTCTAAAATTAAAGGATAATACTATATAGAAGGAATCATTTTATAAAAGCATAGCGCAAACCAAGTTCAAACCAACAATTATTATAAAGTAAATGTTTAAAACATACCTTACTTAATATTTTTTTCTTTTTTCAACATGTTACAATTCTCTCTGTACTAAACGTTTCGTATAGATGGTAAAAAACGAACTAAGTTAGACATCCTTTATTATTCTATCATAAATAGGGTTTAAATTCTCTGTGTCTTTATGTATGTTAATCGTGTTGTTAAATTTTTTTATATAAAACATTTCAGCTATCTCTCTTTTCCTAGTATGTGTTTCACGATGTAAAATATTAAAGGTTGTCTATTTAAAGTCATGTAAATATTCATTTCTATGTTTGCTTATAACGCTTTGGTTACTAATATGCAATTTTATGTTATTCATATGTTCTTTTATTCGTAAGTTTTTAGGTGTCTTTTAGTCTGTCCAATGTATGTGGCGTCACAGTCAATGCAGTCGATCTTATATACCACCTCGGTCATATCCGCTTTAGGCAATTTGTCTTTTCCGCGTTTAATTACATTATCAAGTTTTCGGTATAGTGTAAATAACGTTTAAGCCTGTTTTCTTAATAGATCTCGCAATAGTATCACTTACGTTTTTAATGTACGGTATTAAAATACAAGAAGAAATATCAAATTCTTTATTTTTGTTAGCTACGTTAAGAGAACTTTTCAAAAAACATGTTCTCTTATATAGGTATATACTGCTCGATAATCGTCATAGGAAAGCAATTATTAGACAAGATTCCCTTAACAATATGTAAGTTCTTATTATGGAAACGGTCATCAGATAACAAAACGTGATCGACTAAGTTGTTAATGGTGTTAACTTTGTGTTTGAACGGATGATTAGAATAATAATTTAAATATCTACCAGAGGAGGTGGGTTTCTGGTGCCAATTAGTCATAAGTTTCCCATCGTTTCTAATAACCGTTGTGTCTAGAAAGTTAATCTTGTTATTTGTTTCAATTTCATGCGTAAATTGTAGACGGTGATGATACCTATTGAATGTAGTCAAAATAGTGTCAATTTCAGTACGCGGAACTGCAGCAAAAATATCATCAACATACCTATAATAAACTGAAATATCAAATTGTAATGAGCTTAAACACTGTGTTTCAAGATCGTCCATGACTAAATCTGCTAAAATAGGTGAAAGGGGGGACCCCATCAGAGTACCATGTATCTGTTCATAAAATTGATCATTAAAACAAAAACTTGTTGACTCTAATAAAACTTCAATCCCATATAAAAGTTGTGATAAACTAAAATTTGTGTTACATGAAATGTCCGTCCAACGTTTTTCAATGGATTTTAAAACTAAATCTTTCGGAATGTTTGTGAATAAAGAAGTGACATCCAGTGAAATCAACATTTCCTTATCGTCAATATTAAGGTTCTTGATTTTATTCGCGAAAGTCCAACCGTCTTTAATATGGGAAACAGGTTTCGTAACTGACCGTTCCAATAAATCATGGATAAAGCGCGCTGTATTATAAACCGGACTCCCAAGTGACGAAACGATAATACGTAAAACTTCATTAAGATCTTTTTGATTCTCCTTTAGAGAGAATGCAATATTTTCAGAAAATGGTTGTAAATGCTCTTCTTTTAAAAAATGTTTGCAGATTTGGAAAAGAAATTTTTTGGATTTTGGTTGTAATAAATGAATTCTGGTTTCTAATGCTTGAAAAAATGCATTAAATGCATTAAAGAAATTTAAAGTATATTTAAAAAAAAGAAAATAAGCTTGTAGTTCCACGTTGTTCATCATAGACAGTAGATATGCTCCAAAATTTTTTTTTTCGCTCAACCATTTCGGTAAGAAAATATTTAATTGTATCCCAAGATTCAAGAAGTCGTTCAACACATAAATAATGAGACAGCCAGCGTGTATCACATAATTTTAATATTTTGCGATTTGTGTGTTTCTTGGAAACATTCACAAAATTCTCTGAAAATTGCTGTACGTTTTGGGCTGCTGTTCAAATAATTAGAAATTTTTTTTATAAATTCATTGCAATACGCAGGTATTTTATTACATGCAGTATGCGCTGCTAATGCAGCGGAGTGGCAAGGGCATGTTAAAGTTAGTAAACGTGGACATAGTTCTTCCAACTTTTTTTTGAACGATAAATATTTCCCTGTCATAACAGATGCGTTATCGCACGACAAGGCAACAATATTTGGAAATGGTATCTGCAGTTTCCACATTTCACATTTAAATGCCTGAAACAACTTTTCTGCGCTTGAACCTTTGGCATCAATATCGATTAATTTGACTAATTGCGAGCGAACATCTAATGTCTCCGAATCAACGTATTGGACAAAAAAAGTCATCCATTTATTATTAGATATGTCTGATGTTTCGTCAATAAAAACTGAAAACTTTGTATTTTGAATTTTATTGACGACACGATCCGTCTCAATCGGACACAAAACGTTTGTAATAATGCTTTTACATTTCGTTCGACTCATACTCATGCTTTTCAATACGTCAGGATCTTCTCCTATTTATTGAAAAAATGTAAGAATCTCTGTTGCATTTTGATAAGAAATGTTTTTATCGGCAATTAATGCTGCATATCTGATTTCCGCGGATTTTTTACACTCATTAAATGGCAAAAGAGATTTATTTTGCATATTTAAATCTTCTAAATTTGATTGATTTTTTTTTAGATATTTTTTATATATATTTATGTGTTTTGGATTCTGCATGACGATGGATTTGCGATAAACTACTAGCGATAGATTTATCGCAAATCAAACAAAAAAATAAACTTTCGTCATGTGGCACTTCACGCAACCAAAGTTTAAATTCTTCAATATCTAACCATTCTTTTTTAAATATTGATTTACGCGATTTTTTTATTGGTATCTCAACATCATCATTACTATTATTATCAGATGATAATGTATTCTTTTTAATATTATTTTGATGATACGCGGAGTCAGCATGTCTTAATATGTATGTTGAATTGCACGAAAAAGTTTTATTGCATATACTGCAATAATAAAGACTACTATCAGATGATACTTTACGTACCCAAGATTTGTATCGGTCGTCTGTAAGCCAAGCTTCTGCAAAACTTCGCTTACGAGCTTTTCGGGGCTTCGTCAATTCAACACACATTTTTCGTTACTTTATACTATTTGTTAAAGCGAAATATATATACTGATCAAGAGCTAATTGCTCGAAAACGAGAGATGTTTATAGTAAAACGGTCTACAGCTGACTCGACGAATTTCGAAGACATAAATGTCAAAAACCTGTCGCTAGATTGTTATTGTGTCAAACAGCTGATTCGAGAGCTGCTTGACAAGACGAGACGCGCGGTAAAACGATCGACACACGCAAAAAAAGGTAAACACGGCTCGTCGGAAAGCCGAATATAATGATTGAAATACATTTCCCAATATACAATATTTTAAATTTTTTGACGGAAGAAACCACCACTTTCTCGCGGTTTCCGTTGAGCAACAATATGTACGTCGTACATTAGTACAAAATAAATAGGGAATAAAAAGAATAAAATCTTAAACAATATTTATAAATTAAAATATTATTTTATTACAATTATTTCTTTAAAGATAAAAAATCTTTTTTAATAGAAAGGCGTGTATATTGGCCAAGAGTGGATTTTTATATATAAAATATACTTATAATTATTAATTATAATTATAATTATTAATTATAATTATTATTAATTAATAATTATTTTTAATTAAAATTTTAAATATAAGTTATTTAATTTATGTTTAAAATATATTAATTTTATTAATATTATTTTATATTAAATATATTTTTTATATTTTATATTTTCTTTTTGCATATTGGATCGCATCGCCTACTCGCTATCGCCAGTATTCCGGATTCGCTCGAAATTCGTAGCTCTATATCTATCAAAAGAAAATAAAGGACAAAAGATATATATCTGTCCTCTTCTATGTTCGAAGGACAAGGGTTCTCATCTTTTCG
The DNA here is from genome assembly GCF_030444845.1 of Prenolepis imparis. Lineage (NCBI taxonomy): Eukaryota > Metazoa > Arthropoda > Insecta > Hymenoptera > Formicidae > Prenolepis > Prenolepis imparis. The sequence goes on along the minus strand of NW_028141378.1, from coordinate 31,407 downwards.
GTGCGCTCTGCGCTGCCGACCTACCCCCTCCACTGCAGGATGGCTGTCGCGAAGTGGCTGTCGCGCGTGAAATCTTGCATCACTGAGCACAACTCGTTGGCATGATGAGTGTAAATTCTGTGTCGCATTTTTATGCACAAAATTTACACTCATCATGCCAACGAGTTGTGCTGTGCATAAAAATGCGACAATTAATGCAAAGCATTTAATGAAAAAATAAAAATAATTTATTAAATAAACCAATATCAAGAGACACGATAGTGTCTCGCGCCAAGTCTACTGAGCGTAGCTTTGCGTAGCTACTGCGAGGCATGCCGTGTGTATTATACGCGAGTCGGACAGTTGAAAGTATCATATATTTCTGATACGCAATAACGGCTGAAGCGATCGAGTTCTTATTACGCTCAATCGATAGATTGAGTTCAAATTATATAATAAAAGTGTCTTTATTTTTTCTCTATGTGCTTTGTAAACGGAGGTATTATAATGTAAAGTTTAATTTTCTAAAAAATTGATTCAAGTTTTGGTCGTCATCATCAACCTTCTCAATGCGCATGTACCAGAAAATGTCCAGTTCGAGCATTCAATGCAAGACAGCGTTGATGTCGCTCCATGAATGTCATTAGGTTATCAGTTTTGACATATTTTGACATATTTTGACACATAGATTCAGTTTTGATGTAGATTAAGTTTGATTGATTCATTAATTGATTAAAAGAGAGTAGAAATTTCTTGTAAATGTGTATGATATGAAAAAATTAATTGTTTATAATATAAAATAGAAAATTAATAATCCATTATTAAAAAGAAGATGTAAAGTCAATACTCGCATATATCGAAGATTGTGTCACCGTTTTATTCGTGATGTTGACTGATTGTCCCGATGTCGAATAATCGCGCGAGGAAACCTCTTGACAAACACTAACTTTTATTATTTCCGAGTTATTCCGCGTTATAAAAAACGGATCTGTCTCAAACACGACCGCACTGTTTGACAGCTGTCACAAATCTAAGATGTCCGCCGTGAATTTTGCTTAATATCCTTGAAATTGTCTAATTATTGTGCTTATTTCAAGATGTTGATTTATTTTGTTATAAAAGTTTAAACTTTGAATTCAAAAATTAAGGCCTGTGTAAGTCGTACAACATTTTCTGTAGGCGCGTTTTAATTATTGCAATTAAAGTTTAAATGTTTTTCGCGAAAATTTAGGCCTCTATAAAGCCTAGAACATTTTTTGTGGGCTCGTTTTGTAGACCTTGAAAAAACCTTTAAAACCCGCCCATGCCCATTGCTTTACGACTTATAGTTTGATTAATTTTCGCGAATAACTTTCAAATTTGAAATTCTAAAATGTAAAAAACTATAAGTCTTAGAATATTTGCCTTCTTAATTTCTGCCAAAATTATTATAATCGAAGGTATTATAACATTGTGCGCGACGGAACGTGGAACTCGAATTCCGGAGTCAGAGAGGCTTGGAAAGATAGCTACAAGCGCGTAACGTTAACAAACTATATTTGACAATCACTAAATACAAAGATTCACAATAAAACTTCGAGTAAAATTAACTAAAGTTCGCTAATTTTATTAACTAATCGAATTCCGCAAGCTACGGTATGCGCGAGAAAAGGACAAGCGATCCGTTTCTGATTTTTGTTTGAGTTGCACTCTGTTCGCGTCGAAAGACTGTATAACAAAGCTGCCCCGGTCTCTCGAGAAAAGCTTTTATATAACAAAAGATTGTAACAGCCGCTTTTTGCGAGCGTCGGACGGCTCAGTCGGGATCAGGGCTCGAAAAGAGGTCGACACAGAACACGCGGTTAATTTTATGTTAAACAAAAACTATTTAATAAAAGAAATAAACAGACAGAGAAATGATACACATGCAGGTACAGCGATTAAACACCGCCCGGAAAATAATATGCAGTATCGTAATAACTCAGAAGACACGCAGTAAACGTACTACGGGTAATAACATTTAAACTATCGTTCGTTAAATAACAGATAAAATAACATTCGGCATCTACACGTATCGCGGTAGATAATATGCAACAAAATAATATTCGGTATTTAAACGTGTTGCGGTAAAGAATATACAAAGTAAGATTCGGTATTTAAACGTATCGCGGTAGATAATATGCAACAAAATAATATTCGGTATTTAAACGTATCGCGGTAAAGAATATACAAAATAAGATTCGGTATTTAAACGTGTCGCGGTGAAGAATATACAAGGTAATATTCGGTATCGAAACGCATCGCGGTAAATAATATACAAAATAAGATTCGGTATTTAAACGTGTCGCGGTGAAGAATATACAAGATAATATTCGGTATCTAAACGCATCGCGGTAAATAATATACAAAATAAGATTCGATATTTAAACGTGTCGCGGTGAAGAATATACAAGATGATATTCGGTATCTAAACGCATCGCGGTAAATAATATACCTACATCGGTCGCGCACGCCATTAGTGCGCCCGGGGCGTATCGGTAAGTAGGCGCGAGTCGGGATTACGCTAATGATGGCCGCGGGGCCACTTTCGGGGGAAAAGCGCGATTTCTTATATTGAAGAAATTCGGGAAGGCGGACCGCGGGCGTGTAGCGAGACGCGCGTGGTCGGGGGCGCGGTGCGTTACGTGCGTGCGTATCCCCACACGGGGGTGAGCGCTGTGTACGGCGCGAGAGAGTGGGCGGCGCGTTAAGAGAGCCGCGAAGGATCCTCTCTCGCAAGAATGCGATCGGGACTGCGTTTATTGCAGCGAGGTGAGGAAGCGGAAAACGAGCGGGTCGGAAGTCGGTTCTCGCGGATAACTCGAGAGAGGCCAGAGCACACTCTACCCCTTTGACCGACTGTTTCGGGTTTCCCGGTCGAATCGGAAGACTCCTTACGGACAGCTGCGAGACCTCTCAGCCGAGACGGAGTACACTCTATCTCAATAGTCCGAGTCGTTGTCTAGTGACCTGACGGGAATCGGATCGGGAGATGGAATGCCAATCCTAGGATCTAGGGCTCCTTTTATACCCGCTCGGAGCTAGATCTGCGGCCGTTTGATAACGGTACTTGCCGCGGCGGTAGGCTTCGGCCGGATTCGGCAGCCATCGGGCGCGCTCGGCGCGGCGGTATACGTGCCGTATATCGCCGTATACGATGGGTATATGCCATACGCATATTCGTATGCCGTTCGACGGCATTGTAATTGCGCCAGATTAGGGGGCGCAATGCGCCTGCTGCATTGCCCGGCTGGTGTTCGCCGGGCGCAGCCTTTCGACGGAGAGTCGGGAACGATGGGGGGATGCATCGTTACATCACCCCCCTTTAAGGATGCCTGAATTTTGAGGCATTAGACACCGGATATATTTCAGCGGATGCGGCGGGTGTATCGCAATTCTCCTCGTTTCGAGAAACGCAAAATCCAGTACCCGTGCTCGGCGGAATGTATTTTGTACCGTCGAGACACATGTACGGCGAAATATGGGACCTCGAAAATGATGCCCGGGGCGACCTGGCATCGGATCGGCGGCAGAGGAGTTGGGCCGGTGGGTATCAGGGGCGGCGTTGGAGGTTCCGGCGGCTGCGGTTCTTTCGGTGGAGGCGCCGGTCGGCGCTTTGGCAGTGGTGGCGGCGGCTGCAACAGCATCTCTCGTTTCCGCTGTTGTTGGCGATCCGACCGCTGGACGATTGTGCCGACTCGCGGTGGCCTGAACGGCGTCGGGGTGGCCGGCGGTGTTGGCGGCCAAACGGCTGGTGCTGGGCACTGCGACGGCCCCGGTTCAGCAGGCTCTTGCAGAAGCTCGTTTATTGCCTCGATAATGTCCTTCTCGTGAGAATCCATGTTCGTAAAATGCTGTCTGGCTGGCTGCTAGATAGCGAGTAACGAGCTTAGGTATTGTCGTTCTCGTC
>NW_028141378.1:20000-22500 GCF_030444845.1 Prenolepis imparis | reverse complement strand
CTCCCCCCACGGTGAAGTAAGGCGTGGTGTCCACCTTCACCTTTTTGTCTCTGCCGGACGCCACCATGGACAGCACGCCGGTTTTCTTAGCGTTTATGTCAAGTCCATTACGCATAAGGGCGGCATGAAGCCGTGTCAGGTTCTCCTGCAGACCACTTCTGGTAGAGGCAAGGAGCACAATGTCGTCAGCATAGCCCAGAGCACCCACGAGTCTTGCACCCATCCGATAACCAACGTTCCCCGAGAGAATTCCCAGTGCTCTATCCACGACCAGATTGAACAGCAGGGGCGACAACGGATCACCCTGTCTCACGCCACGGCCTATTTTAATGGCCGACACTTCCCCAGTGCCGGATCCTTGCAGTTCCGTCCGCGCACTCGAATAGACGGCCCTTATGTACTCTCTAAACTCCCGAGGGAGCCCCAGCTCTTCGAGAGTAGCATGTATGGCGGCGTGCGCAACCGTGTCGAAAGCTTTCGACATGTCGACGCACGCCAGATGTAACGAACGACAGCGCCTCCGGGCATCCCCAAGCACGGCGGACAGGACTGTGACGTTCTCACACACCCCATCCATCGGCCGGAACCCCCTTTGGCGCGTGTCGAACACATCAAGGGCCGCCAATCTCTTTGCTAGAATTTTGTGGAAGTGTCTTATTATGACGGATCCTATGCTGAGAGGTCGGTATTCCGCCGGTCCAGGCCGGTCGGACATACCTCCCTTCTCTAGGAATACCGTTCTGGTTGTGGCGATCGACGAGGGTATCGTTCCTGCCAGAAGCAGCAGATTGAATAGAAGCGCACGAAGAATAGTTGGAACAGCGTTCCACATCCTCGGCGTAATCTGATCCAATCCGGGCGCAGTGCCAGTCCTTACGGAAATCCTCCCCACCTCCACAGGTGTTACAGGATCCCAGAGCAAGGTCCTATCCGCCGCGGGACCTGGGTCCGCGGCAGCGCCCTCGCCGAGGCCTTCGAGATGAATCCCTCTGGCACCCGACGGACGGCTCCGGCCAGCACTCGCTACTTGTCTCGCCTCTCCGTACAACTCACGCAAGGCCGTCATGTCTCCATCCGCACCACTGGAGGCCTCCATAATGGGGCGCCAGCAGTTATAGAATTCGACAGCGGACGGACGCTTACGCATCGAGTCGCCGTCGAGGATATGCGACAGACAAGTCTTCTTGTTCTTTTTGTAGAGGGACTGCACATGTGCATATTCCCTCCTCTTCTTCTGCTCCCTGTTCTCTCGTTTGTAAGGGGGACGGCGCTTCTCCGTCGACACGCGCCGTGGAGGGCGCACAGATATTGACGGCGGGAAGATCCCGGCTAACCATCTCTCGATGGCCAGCACGTCGACCACCCCCGCCGTGAGAGCATTTCTTGCCGTTCCAACAAGAATATCAGCCCCATAGCTGCGGAACGCCGAACTCCGCTCCAAGAGTGATTGTATCATGTCCCGCAGCCTCTGAGCGTTCTGCTCAGGGGGAGGCTGATGTGCGCTTAGATCATCTTGGTTAGCCTCTATGCTCGCAGGGGCGGCGTCGGCTCCTATCATCGCCGCGCCAGCCCCATCGCCCTCATCGATCTCAACCACATGTCGCGATTGGATCTCTTGGCAGAAGCCTCTAACCATCTCTTGATAAGCCTCCTGTCGACGCTTACCTTTGACGGCATCGAGACTCCTATGGGGGAACTTCTCCTGTAGATGTAGGTTCATAAAGAGAACTCCCCTGGCTGAGTTGGCAGCAGCCTCAGCGCGAGCCATGAGACTAACCTCCTCCACAGACCACCTGGGTTTAACGCGATCAACATCGATAGCGCTGTTGGCCGCCAACGGGTGAACCCGCATGTGGACCGCAAGGCCACGCTTGGTCCGGAACTTCGCCGGGCAATGCTCGCAGCCGAACATGGATATTTCCTTTTCCTGGCTGCCGTGCTCAGCCAGGCTGGCCCCGCTAGTGATTCGCAAGGGACCAGCGACGACCCCGTCAGGGTCCTCCGCAACAGCGGCTTGCTCATTCTCGCGAGCTCTCGCACGCAGTTCCCGGGCCATCCGAGAACCCGGGATTACATTTTCACACTTTTGTTCCATCATAATTTTACTGCGTGTGGGGGGCAAACGGATTGACAGCCGAGAGCCCCCCGAAAGCCGGGTCTTTCTTGGCCCCACAACTTACCATGACCACGGCACATGGGCCGAAGCCCTTCGGGGCGCATATCGTTGTAACACCGCTTAGCCGTCGCACTGACCAGAAGGTAGGCAACGTTACCGGGAGCACCACGAGGAGGTGGGGTACAACTTGAACGCGTGAGGCTATGTATTCGCATCGCGTCCCAACTATGCTCTCTTTAGTCCGCTCGCGGCGTGTTGCTTTGAGGGTTAAGAGAGTCATAGTTACTCCCGCCGTTTACCCGCGCTTGCTTGAATTTCTTCACGTTGACATTCAGAGCACTGGGCAGAAATCACATTGCGTCAACACCCGCGAGGGCCATCGCA
>NW_028141378.1:0-2500 GCF_030444845.1 Prenolepis imparis | reverse complement strand
ACGGGGCCTCGGATGAGTCCCGTATCGTTATTTTTCGTCACTACCTCCCCGTGCCGGGAGTGGGTAATTTGCGCGCCTGCTGCCTTCCTTGGATGTGGTAGCCGTTTCTCAGGCTCCCTCTCCGGAATCGAACCCTGATTCCCCGTTACCCGTTACAACCATGGTAGGCGCAGAACCTACCATCGACAGTTGATAAGGCAGACATTTGAAAGATGCGTCGCCGGTGCTAGGACCGTGCGATCAGCACAAAGTTATTCAGAGTCACCAAAATAAACGGTGGACGAACGGCGAGCCGCCCGCCACCGATTGGTTTTGATCTAATAAAAGCGTCCCTTCCATCACTGGTCGGGACTCTGTTTTGCATGTATTAGCTCTAGAATTACCACAGTTATCCAAGTAAATGTGGGTACAATCTAATGAACCATAACTGATTTAATGAGCCATTCGCGGTTTCACCTTAATTCGGCATGCACTGAGACATGCATGGCTTAATCTTTGAGACAAGCATATGACTACTGGCAGGATCAACCAGGGAGCTTCGTGTTCGGTTACTCGCAAGGAGTAACTCGCGAGCGAGCCCGAGAGACTCGTCGCTAGCTCTCTTGAGCGCGCGTCCGGTGGCCCGGTGTTAATCGGGCACCGACGCGACACGCTCGTGTGCCGTTTCATTGCCGCCGGTCTTGCTTAGCCGGTCGGCGACACTGTGTGTGCGTTGCGTAAAGTATACGCGAGAGAACGACAAGGTTCGCTAAGAACTGCCTGCCTTCTCTCTCCTCTTAATTATCCTTGTTATATCTCTGTTGATATATTATTATCATCGACTTTTCTTTTCTTATACAAAAGATCATATACTCATTCTCATTCTCCCAAAATGTTAAAATGCTCGGGTCTCGAAAGACCCGCGCGATTTACCCTGACGCTAGATCGACGGTGCCGATGCTTAGACGTCGAGGACAAATTCTGTCTGGTTCGTACGTTCAAGAACGACCAGTAAAAATCTTTCGCTACGGCGTACAAAGCGAGCGGGAAGAGCGTTTCTTGCCCTTCCGCCAACTCGTATCCGTGGAGTAAACGTTCGGTAAGCGCGACGATTCCACTGCTGCGTTCAAAACGAGAGGGAATCGCGCGGCCAACACACTAGATGCGTGCGCGCCACATAAGAGCCATTCGGTCTTGCGACACCGACTCGTGGCAATGCTGTGATCGTATAAACAAGTGTGTATATTTTACCCGCGTTCAGCGGCGAACGAGTGGAGCGCGTATCGCAATCTCCGCCGCCAAGGAGAATTACGACACGACGACGACAACGAGTCGTAACGTCTTTGCGAGACAACAAGTCTCTTCCAAGAAGACTTGCCCCGTGTACTGCTCGATTATTATTCGTGGTTTCCTTCTTTCCCTTTTAATATAAAGTTAGAGTACGCACGAAACGTTCGAGACGCGCCGAACGCGACGTACTTCTGCCACTAGTCGTGACTGAAAAGTACGTATCTCGACTCGTCCGACTCGCCCGACTCGCTCGACTCGTTCGTAACGCCGAGCGCGACGTATCTCTTATAGTACCCAACCGGCCGGCCGGGCGGTCGGCGACGCACGGTCCTACGCACGGACGTATACGAGCGCGAGCGTCAAATGGACGGCGCAATCGAGACATTACGTCGCGGCAGTCTCGGTCGCCGGCGGTACCTCCGGCCGCGGGCGGCACCTCCGATCGCCGGCGGTACCTCCGGTCACCGGCGGTACCTCCGGTCACCGGCGGCACCTCCGACGCCGGCGGTACCTCCGGTCGCCGGCGGCACCTCCGGTCGTCGGCGGTACCTCCGATCACCGGCGGCACCTCCGGACCGTCGAGAATTTATTCAGAGTCCTACGGCCGTAGGTCGTCAACTCCGAAACATTTACGGGCGAACAGCGCCGAAACGGCAAGAGATACGGGAAAAAACGTTTCGGACGAACGTGTCATCGCTCTCGGAGTATCGTCAGACCGCGTAGACATATTTTCTAGAAATGTCGAATTTCTCGAAATACCGGCTTCGAAACGCGGTCCTCGGGCCGTGTCGAAAGATTCGACGGCGCGGGTACGAGGCTCGCACAAAATTGTGAAACTCTCGCGTGAAGCGATCTCTCGCATCACTCGCCGTTAGTGGCGTGAATGCGCGTTGCGTTACACGGGCGGCACCTCCGACCGCCAGAGGTAATTTCGAACGCCGGCGGTACCTCCGGACGCCGGCGGTACCTCCGGTCACCGGCGGCACCTCCGACGCCGGCGGCACCTCCGGTCACCGGCGGTACCTCCGGACGCCGGCGGTACCTCCAATCGCCGGCGGCACCTCCGGACGCCGGCGGTACCTCCGGACGTCGGCGGCACCTCCGGACGGTCGAGAATTTATTCAGAGTCCTACGGCCGTAGGTCGTCAACTCCGAAACATTTACGGGCGAACAGCGCCGAAACGGCAAGAGATACGGGAAAAAACGTTTCGGACGAACGTGTCATCGCTCT
>NW_028141377.1:0-58755 GCF_030444845.1 Prenolepis imparis | reverse complement strand
CTCTCTCTCTCTGTCTCTCCCTCTCTTCTCTCTCTCTCTCTCTCTCTCTCTCTCTCTCTCTCTCTCTCTTCTCTCTCTCTCTCTCTCTTCCCTCTCCCTCTCCTCTCCCTCTCCCTCTCCCTCTCATCTCTCTCTCTCTCTCTCCCTCTCTCTCTCTCTCTCCTCTCTCTCTCTCTCTCTCTCTCTCTTCTCTCTCTCTCCTCTCCCTCTCCTCTCCCTTCCCTCTCCCTTCCCTCTCCCTCTCCCTCTCCTCTCCCTCTCCCTCTCCCTCTCCCTCTCCCTCTCCTCTCCCACTACCTCTCCCTCTCCCTCCTCCCTCTCACTCTCCCTCTCCCTCTCCCTCTCCCTCTCCCTCTCCCTCTCCTCTCCCTCTCCTCTCCTCTCCTCTCCCTCTCCCTCTCCCTCTCCCTCCTCCCTCTCCCTCTCCCTCTCCCTCTCCCTCTCTCCCTCTCCCTCTCCCTCTCCCTCTCCCTCTCCTCTCCTCTTCCCTCTCCCTCTCCCTCTCCCTCTCCCCTCTCCCTCCCTCTCCCTCTCCCTCTCCCTCTCCCTCTCCCTCTTCCCTCTCCCTCTCCCTCTCCCTCTCCCTCTCCCTCTCCCTCTCCTCTCCTCTCCCTCTCCCTCTCTCTCTCTCTCTCTCTCTCTCTCTCTCTCATCTCCTCTCTCTCTCTCTCTCTCTCTCTCTCTCTCTGTCCTGCTTTTTTCTAGCGTTCCTTCGTCCTCCTTTGTTCTTGCTTTGCAAGCATGCTTAGTAGAATAGATAGATTACTACTATAATTTCTTCAAATTGGAATTTTTTTTAGATTAATTAAAAAATTTTATATTGCATTTTTCTACATTTTATTGTTATTTTTTAAGATTTTATTACTATGGTTATTTGTGAGAAAACACAATTATTTTAGTGCATTTTTTATCAAGCAATATAGAGAGCATCTTATTTTCTTTTATATCAAAATTGTATCATGTATCCATTGAAATACATAGAAATACATTAAAGAATTACATTTAAAATTTTTTAACATTAAGGAATAATTCATTTGTTTATTCTCTCTTTCTCATCTTTTTATACTACATTTTTTTCTACTACTAGCTACTTATTTTTAGTGTTATATTTGTTATAGTGTTATATAGTGTTTTATTTTTTGCACATTTTTATAAATACAATTGAATGTGTATATGTCTTTATGTTATATCTACTATATATAATTATAAATTTATACAATTATATATTAATTATTATTATATTCCTATTTAGTATTATATTTATATAATTTATTATTATATTCTTATATATTATACCTATATTATTATATTTTATTATATTCTATTATTGCTATATATTCAATTATTATCATTATATTATTCATAGGACTGTATATATACAGACATAACATAATACAATACATAAACAATTATTTGATAAACAATTAAAATATATTTATATTTCATCTTAAATTTATAATTATGCAATGCGATAAGAGGAAATAGTAAATAAAATTTAACATAATATTTAAAGTAAATAATATATTTTTTGTAATTCAATATTATTTTAATATTATTTTGAATGAGCTTTCTAATAAATCACGCGCGTATTCTTTATCGCCCTAGCGTCTTAGAACATATATAAATGGAAGGGGAATGCCTATTGTTCTCGACAGAAAAACGTCCCAAGGAAGTGAAACAGAAAATATGGTTCCCTCTCTCTCGTGATTAAGTAGCCGCTTATTGTAGTAAGTAGTGGCTTATTGCTCGAAAGTGCACATGCGCGGCTACTTAATCACGAGAGAGAGGCAACCATATTTTCTGTCTCACTTCCTTGGGACACATTTCAGACTGCTATTCCCCTTTCATTTATATATGTTCTAAGCCTAGCGTACTATATTTAAACGTTTGGTAATTAGCTCAGTAAAGGCCCGAGCACAAACTTTTGCATAACGCATAACGCATATGCATAAGAAATTCGATTGGTTGAATTTCTTATGCATACGTTTATGGACCAATCAAATTTCTTATGCATATGCGTAATGCGTTATGCAAAAGTCTGTGCTCTGGCCTTAAATCTGCAATCAGCCCCTGCTGGTTTATGGCGCCATGAGTATTCGCCTATATTCCCTCCGCATCGCAGTATATCTCAGGCAGTGTACCTAACCTAACCTAACCTTTATATAGACAATAAGGTTGTACAATATTATATGACATAAAAAGTAAGATCTCTTGTATAAAATGAATAAAAAAAAGTTTGCTATTTTATCAGATAATGGTCAATATAAAGTTTGCAAATATACTGATCTTACGAAGAAAAAGCAGAAAAAGCATGATAAATGTTTATTTATCAAAAAATCTAATAAGGAGACTGTGCAACTTATTGCTATTCATTGTGAGTTAAATTACATTAGATTATCTTAAATAAAATAAATCGATTTTTATTTAAAGAATTTTATGCTGTAATACAGTCTGTTTATTTATATTTGCAGGTAATTATTAAATTTTAAATGAATTAACACAAAACCTGAAGACTAACGTTCCGCAAGTAAAAATCAAAGATCTTAAAAAAGACAAGTTTACTTTTATGAAAGAAATTGAAAATTCTAATCTTACAATTAGTATGCAATCTTCTGTTTTAACTGATGTATCAGAAACGCAACTTGATTCATCAGCTTGTGCTATAAGTTCTATTAACGTGTCAGTTACATCAGAAAGTAAGTGTACAATTAAAATTTTGAATTAATTATATAAACTAAAAGTTTAATTTACAATATTGATAATTATCAACAAGAAATATTTTTAAATGTTAAGCAAATTGTGATAACATTTCTATTCTGAATATATTTATATATATTATATATATTAATTAGATCAAATTGTGGTAAAAATATTTATAAACAATAAATAATATCAAAAACTTATATTTTAAATAATGGCTATAACAGTACATTACTACGATTTAAATATGAACTATTATTTTCTAAAAAAGTATTCTTAAAAAATTAATTGAAGTAGTTATATTATCGTAATAATATTATTATATATTTTAATTACTTTTTTATGTACAAATTTTACTAGAAAAAGAAGACAAGAGGATAAAAGATATATTAAAAGATAAGGAAAAGTTAGATAAATCTCAGACATCTTTGGAAAGCTATAATATTGTTAAGAGCGCGTCTACAAAATGCATATTAAGACCACATAATAATGCTCCAACAGCATCGTACACGAATAGCAACGAATCTTTGATAATAAATTTAAACACAAATTTACTGGATAAAGGTAAACTATTAATCAAACAATAATAATTTTCTTTATATTTTGTACAACTTAAAAACATTGAATTAGTAATACAGTTTCAAGATCACTTTAGAAAGTTCATAATTCGTGACAAAATTCCAGATAGAATTTTATTGATAATTTTATGTGGCATGTAACACAGAAAACATTAGAAATATCAGAATATATACATATACAAAATAATATCAGATATATATTTAATACGTGCGCTTTTCGAATTTTTAAATTTTTCTGTTACATGAAATTATAAATAAATTTCTATTTTGAATTTCTATCTGAAATTACAGATGTCAATTATTCTAACTTAAATGCCAAATGTATTTTTATTGTAGAAAATATATATGATAGTACTATAAATAACACTATAGATAATATTATAGATAAAAATACTATTGTAAAAACTGTATTTGATAAAGTTCCAAATAATGGACCCAAAATTATTAGTAATGTTCCTTTTTCTACATCTATACTAATATTACCAGCTAAGAAAAAAGTAGCAACTTCTTTGAATGAAAGGTAAATAAAAAGTTTTGTATTACACACACACACACACACTTATTACTAATAATAATCAAAACAAATTACACAATTTAATAAAAAAAAACGCAAAAATGCTAGATATCATTTCTTATAATTTTTTAATACTGAATACGATGTCGGCTTCAAAAATGTTCTATCATGTTACAATTTTAAGAAATTAAAATTGTAAAAAAAGAACTATTTGGACGCACTTTATGTTATAACTATAATATAACTATAATATATGTATAACGTGTTAGAAATTTTTTAAGTAATTAAAATAATCTTGAAAATCTTATTAACAGTAATGTACACAAAAATTTCTTTTAAAGGTTAATAGTCTTAATAGTAAACTATATTTAAAAAAGAGAAAACTTTTATGTCACATGGTTTTAACATCTTAAAGTACATCAAAAACTCTTTTTATACAATCTTGACCTTGAGTTTTTTTCAAAATTGTGATGGAATATTTTTGAAACCGGTATCGCATTCAGCATAAAAACTAGAGAAATAATATTTTGCATTCCTGTGTTTAAAAAGAACTATTCCTTATAAAACTATTATTAACAATATTATATATATATATATATATTCTGTTTAAATAATAGTGAGCTGTTAACGAAAAGTGAAATATCAGCTATAAATGAGTCATTGGAGTCATTAAATAATGAATTGACTTGGAGTTGGAATGAAAATGAATTAGTAGTACCTCAATGCGAAGATATTGAGGATAAACAATTAGAAGATTCAACTTTTGGATTAGATTGGTAAGGCAGTCATTTTTTAAGAATGCGCTAATGTCTTATATGTGATTAATAATTTTCTTTAATATATATAAAACTTTAGGAACAACAATGAAGGGATGATAAATGATACATTACACAATTTAACAGAGAAAACTAATTTCAATGATTCTAAACAACTACATGATGAAAATTTTATGGTTCATTCTCCAATAAAACGTAATTAATTTTTTTATTTAAATTTAGTATTATTTAAACAAGTAAATTTCAATTAACATTAACGTTAGTACTTTAATTGTTTTAGATTCTCAAGATAACAGTGACTTTTCTGATTCACACAGTGAATATGTTCCATCCAAACATTCATCTGAGGAAGATGATGAACATGTCTTAAATACATCTGCAAATAAAATTTTAAGAAAAAGTAATTCTTTCAATAATTCCGTTAATTCAGGATTTAATGTTTCATTAACAACCAATATTTACGGCAAATCATCGCGCAATGATGAAGAAATGTATATCGAATCAGCTCCATCAAAAGGATCTAAACGTATTTTTAGAAAACATTTCTGCTTATTTTGCAAAACATGGCAATTAAAAATTAGTCGGCACTTAGAAAGAAAACATAAACACGAAAAACGAGTGAAAGATTTCAGTGACTTACCAAAACAATGTAACGAAAGAAAAAATTTGATTAACATGTTGCGAAAGGAAGGAGATTTTTATTATAACGTTAGCAATGACGTAAATACTGGTGAATTGATAATTTGCAGAAGACCTGCTGAAAAATCTAAAAACACTGCACGAGATTACACCGCTTGCCCAAAATGTAAAGGATTCTTCAATAAACTGAATTTAAGGCACCATACAGCACATTGTATTGATCAAAAACGTAAAGGTACTAAAGTTTGTGCTTAGTCGGCAAATCATGGGTAGATACGCAAGCCAGGCCAACAATGTTTCACGCCAAATAGTAATGCCACGATGTCGTGACGATAGAATAACACGTCTTATTCGTTATGATCAATTAATTATGGAACATGGAAATAAACTTTGTCTAAAATATCCATCTCCACATCATCATGATATGATACGACAGCGATTGAGGCAACTTGGTCGCTTCCTTTTAGAAATTAAACAGCATTGTCAAGATATAGATGATTTATCATCAGTCTATCATCCAAAATATTATAGAATATGCATCGACGTCATAAATGTTCTTGCTGGTTTTGATTCTTCCACAAAAACTTACAAAATTCCGTCATTAGCAAACTCATTAGGCACATTATTAAAAACTGCAGGAAAAACGTTAATTTCTTTAACAATATTCGAAGACAATGTTGTAAAACAAAAACAAGTAGAAAATTTTTTAACGTTGTTAAATAATGAATATGGCCCAGCAGTCAATAAGATTGCTTTAGAAACACAACAACAATTAAAAAGAAAAAAGAAAGTTATTCTTTCTTCCATTGACGACATTAAGAAATTGGATAACTTTTTGAAAATGCAACGTACTACAGCTTTCAAAAATCTAAAACAAACGTTTTTATTCCAAGATTGGCTTAAGCTTTCTGAGAGTACATTAATATCAATACAGCTATTTAATAGACGAAGAGCAGGAGAAATGGAAAGGACCTTAATTGAAGATTATAAGAATTATCAAAAAATTGATCCAAAAATGAATATAGATGAATTTAATGCACTTTCATTAGAATGCCAAAAAATAGCGATGGAATATGTGCGGTTTACAATACGTGGAAAGCTGAGCCGTACTGTATCTGTTTTATTGGATTCTGAATTACAAAAATGTGTAGAACTAATTCTTCAATATAGAAAAAAAGCCGGTGTTAGTTTGTCAAATCCTTATGTTTTTGGTATTCCTAATATGGATTGTCGTAAACATGCATACTTAAAAGCATGTGATCTAATGCGCAGATTTTCAATTGAATGTCAAGCTAATCAGCCTGAAACTTTACGAGGTACTACTCTGCGTAAGCATGTAGCAACATTAGGAGTCAACTTAAACTTAACGGACATTGAAATTACGGATCTTGCCAATTTCATGGGACATGAAGAAAAAATTCATCGTGAACATTATAGAATGCCAGTAGTTCATCGAGAAATTATACGAATGTCCAAATTATTAGAATCTGCAAGTGGCAAAAATGAAAATGAAAATAATCTCAATGATGAAGAAAGAAATGATAAAGATATAAATAATGCTTTCAAAAATGATATGATTCCAAGTACTTCAAATTGTGGTAGGTAGTTTATTTGCAATTCTTAAACAAATTAATTATAAAAAATCTAAAATATTACATAGAGTTTACAAATTAATTTTTACTTCAAAAAGGTTTAACTTGTAATAATGTAAATAATCGAATTATTAATAAATTTTATTTATCAACAAATTATAAGTATAAAATATTAAAATATGACTTATCTTCTTAGATTTCTATCTGTTTAACATTATAACATTTCTATACAACAAAATCAACGAAATAAGAAATCTAGAAAAAAGTATAAAAGTTTGCCTTTTCAAAGTTATAATATGTACAAATATAATTTTAATAATAGAAAAATTTACATAATACAGACTTATGTTATTTTTTTATTGTTATTAATTTTAATTAATATAAAATTTTAGATGTGAATAATTTCTATTCAAGCGACAGTGATACTGATACAGAAAAATCCTTCTCTCAGAAAAAAAGCGTTCTAGTAAGTTTTATAGAAAATACAGTGTAAGAACTGTGATATAATAATATATATACATATGTAATATATACTTTCTGCTTTTTATTTTATTTATCATTTTCTATTTTCTACTTAGCATCACCATATGGGAAATGTAAAAGAGTATATTGGAATGAAACCGAAAAAAAGATTGTATTGGATATGTTCGGAAGTTATATTTCGAAAAAGTTACCCTCGTTGCACGAAATTCAAGAATTAATTAAAAAGAATCCAATCGCTTTAAAACGCAGAACTGCTGTCACAATAAAAGCGTGGCTAATGAATCAGAAGCAGAAGCAAAGGGCTTTAAAATCCTAATTGTTTTTTTATTTTTAGCTTTACTTGATTTATTTTATGTTTGGCATATACTATGCATTAAAAGAATTAAACAAAATATTTAAAATATTCTTACATTATAAAATATATTTTGTAATATACTAATAATGTATGTTATTATAATGTAAGAACATTTCAAATATTTTGTTTTTAATTCTTAAAAATACAAGATATTTTATAATGTTACATTATTTATATACATATATGTAAGAACAATTTTAATTATATATTTCAATTATACTATATTTCTACAATTTTTATTTTAAAGAATTACATATTTGTTCTACAGTTAAAGTTTTTTAATTTTTTATGTAAGTATTTTTTTTAAAATACTTAAAAAGTAAGGTGTATACAAATAGTAATATAGATTTGTATTTTAACTAATTTTTCTTATCTTCTTATTGTCAATTATAATTGATCAACATTATTAAGTAGTAATCACAAATAATCACATATTTTGTTGTATTCTAATAAAAATTTAGTAAGTTTTTTAAATATAAACAAACAACTGCTTTATTAATTTTATATCTATAAATATAAATAAGCAAATACAAAGAAAGAATGTTATATCTTAAGAATGTTATGTTATGTTTCATATAAAGAATATAATTTTGTTATCAACTACTTAGTACATTTTTCAAATTAATTGTCAAAACAAATATAATAAATATGTTAAAAATACTTCGAAATCTATTATATATTATCCCCATTACGTGCTCCTTTTATTTCTTATGTCCTTCTTATCTATTTCAAACGCCATATTGCATCTTGTGATATCAATAATATATTGCTGCGAATTGTAAGTAATGACAAAAACATTTGACATATTTAAATATATTATACATATATATTTAAATATCTTATATATAATATAATATATATATGTGAAACGTATATTGTGAGAACACTTTCAGTGAACAATCGTACATTATGTAGACCAAACGTCATTATGAGGACGGTCCTCATAATATTTTATACGCAACGTATATTATGTGAACCGAATTTCACAATTCCTTTACCGACTTTTGTATATTATGAGTACCATTTTTATAATTATACGAAACGTGCATTACGAGGACTTCTTAATTTTTGTCTTTTGTATATTGCGATGACAATCCAATTTATTTTGCTATAATTTGCATATGATAAAATGATAAAGCCATTTGCTGTTTCGTTCAATTTAATGTACATAAAAGAAATATTACCTAGAAGAGACATTAAATAAATTTAAAAGATAATTTATAACATTTCTACATTAGACGTAAAGAATTTAGAAATAGCGCTTTATGAAATAGTATTATTTTAACTCGAGAAATTATCGATTGAAGAGGTTTTATTCTTCAAATCATTATCTATCGTTTTAGTACAAAACACATGCTGATCTTACAATGCGGTAGATCAATATACTATATTAAAATAAAATATTTTCTAATTTACTCCCAAAAAACGTAAGATCTTAATTTATGAACGAGTATTTTTTTTAATAACTTGAAACTTTGCTGAAATATAAATAATTTTTATAGAAACAATATTAATTATTAAATAAATTGTATATTTAATTATAATTTTTATAGAAAAGTCGTATTTCATATTTATAAATGATTTTATAACTAAATGTTAAAATGTGTTAACGTAAATACTGCATAATTCTTGTCAAATGTTAGATAAAAACTAAAAATACAAATAAAAGTAAAAAAATGTTTTTTTTTACTTTAAAGTATTCTCCAAAAGATTAAACTTTCGCTTAACATTTTTTTCTATCTCATAGTTTCGACGATATTCGACCCTAAAAGAAAAACCGTTTTTTTATAGAAGTGTTTTACCCTTTAAATCTTAATATCCGAACATATAAAAAAATACGTGTCTTTTAGATTTTTGTGTTTAACATATTTAAAAGAAAATCAAATCGGTTTCGGACAGTTGTAAAATATCCTTTGTGAGTAGTTAAACAACTTAAGTTAAACAACTCGAGCCCGAATTTTTCATATTTTGATATGTGATGTGATTATCGTCATTTTTGCATTTTGTATTTTTCTCACATTTTTATTATTTTGGCACATATTTATTTGTACCATTTGTAAATATGTATCAATGATAAATATCAAAGATAGGAGTATTAAAATTTATCACTTTAGGGGTATTAATATATTGCACAAATTTGTTATATTTGTATAATTTTTTGTTATATTGGTATAATTATTATAAATATATTTCGCTAACTATTCCTGTCAGCATGTTATTACATTGTTATTACTAATTTTATAACATTGTTTCCAGTAGTAAAAAGCAACATATACTATGAAAAAATATATTATAATTATATTATAAAAAAATTACTTTTTTTCTAATTTGAACTGATCATTTT
Organism: Prenolepis imparis; assembly: GCF_030444845.1. Classification (NCBI taxonomy): domain Eukaryota; kingdom Metazoa; phylum Arthropoda; class Insecta; order Hymenoptera; family Formicidae; genus Prenolepis; species Prenolepis imparis. The sequence goes on along the minus strand of NW_028141377.1, from coordinate 48,774 downwards.
TTACCTTATTTATCTTATTTTTTACTTTATTTGTTTATCAACATAACATACATTTCTTTGTAATCTTTATAATTTCACTGAAGAGAGAAAGTCCAGACGGGGACTGAAATGTTTGAATGAAGTAATTACATGTTACGTGCATATATGATGAATTGACATTGCTCGAGATCAATCATTTGCGATTTTTAGTTTGAATAATTACGCCGTTTGACAAAAATTATGCAATATTATTTACATTATCATTTCATTTTTTAGTAATATAAATTTATTTATAAATATGAAAAAAAAATTCTATAAAGATATGATAATTAAATATACAATTTATATTTTATAATTAATATTGTTGCCATAAATATTATTCATATTTCAGCAATTTCTCAAGTTATCAAAAAGATTCCACAAATTAAGATCTCAAACTCTTAGCCGTAAATTAGAAAATATATTATTTTAATACCAATCTATCGCACTGTAAAAGAAACGGCATGTATTTTACACTAAAACGACAATGACAAATAATGATTTGCATTTTTTCAATCGATAATTTCTTGTGTTATCAAAATAGTACTATCACATAAATCGCTATTTTAAGTTTAAATTATTTCTAATAATTATTTAAATTATTTTTTACATAGAAATGTGTCATAAATAATCGTGTTAAAATTATTTCGTATGTAATATCTTTTCATGTGCATTAAATTGCACGAACAAAACATGATTGTCAAATTTTATCATGTCCAAATTATTACAAATTAAATTGGATGGTCCTCGCAATATACAAAACACAAAAATTAAGAAGTCCTCCTAATGCACGTTTTGTATAATTATAAAAATGGTACTCATAATATACAAAAGTCGGTAAAGGAATTGTGAGGTCCGGTCCACATAATATACGTTGCGTATAAAATATTATGAGGACCGTCCTCATAATGACGTTTGGTCTACATAATGTACAATTGTTCACTGAAAGTGTTCTCACAATATACGTTTCACACACATATATATATATATATATATATATATATATATATATAAAATAAGTGGTAATAACTTTATAAATTGTATCTACATAAATATTTGTTATATGTGTGTGTGACAAGGCCAAATTTATTGTATTTTATTATTTAAATTTATTATATATAACAAAACCAAATTTAAGAAGACTTTAATGAATAATTTTTCCGAGAAGAGAATATCTGAACAATACAGAAATAAAAAATTTTTTATGAAATAATATGAAAATTAAACAATGTTATTTTATAAATTTAGCATAAATTATATATATATAAACTTTTCTTATGTTTTTTAAGGCATTAAATATTTTTTTTACTTTTAATATTGTTAAAAAAGAAAAAAATAATAAAAATTAATATTTAACTGTGCTTATTTCGAAACAATTATTACAAAATCGGTAAAAAAAATAAAAAAATGAAAAATATGGTCAAGAATTTTAGTAGCAGTAATAAGTAATAATGGTAATAGTCTTTAATATCTTTAAGTTATTAGCAAAAGAGAAGTAAGAGTTCGGCTGATCCAGCGAGACGTTACATGTGTGTCTCGACGCGACAGTGAAATTGCGTGAGTTTACGCTGACATTCAGCAGCAGCGCGTAAAATGCATTTTTTACAAGCTATTTCTATCTCTCTCGTTATGCTCACTACTACATTATTAAATTATAAAATATGTTAATTATAAAAATATATTTAAAATAAATATATTATTTCAATAAGTGTACGTATATATTTCATGATTATTCTCTTATTAATATTCTGGAATCACACATTGCATAGCAAAAGTTATAAGAAAAATATAACAAGTTTTTACTTTGAAATAAAGAACTAAACCAGCGAAGAATTAATATGCGTAAAAATAAAAATAAAATTTAATTAAGTTTTACATAATTATGTAGTGCTACTTCTCTAAATTCTTTTTCGTGAAATTTATATTAATTTGTATACTTTAAATATAGTATTTATGTATGCCACTGATTACAGTTATTTTAATATATTTAATTTGTCAACACTGTGACGTGACGCTTTGGTACGCGTCCGTCACAAGGACGGTAACTCGACCGCGGAGGGGATCCGGGGGTTGCGCCTCTTCTTGTCTGGGAGGGCGCCGATTTTTGTTCGGCAGACTTCTGCGTTGTACCGTTTTCGCATCTTTCGTTTTCGTTTTGTTTCGTTTAGTCTCGTTCGCGTCTACAGTTCATTGTAGTTAGCGAGTCGCATAGGGTCCCCAGTGAACGGCGGAAGGAAAACTATGTCAAAGCAAGAAAGAAGAAGATGCTGGATACCGTAGGGAGGGAGCAAGGGGGGAGCCTCTCGCGCGCGACACGAAGAATTTTTCCCGGAAAAGGTCATGTATTCTCTTTCTTCTGCGCCCGGTTACCGCCGCGCGATTCCCGCCGAGAAATGATGCTGCTTTAAAATTTACAGCAATATTACCGACGCTTAAGGAAAAGGAGGAGTGGCTGCCCGAAAGACGCAAGGCCACGAGGACCGCCACCGCTACTGCAGGGCAGGTGGACGGCCTGGACGGCCCGAACGCCCCGCCGACCCAGGAAAGGATCCGTTGTCGGCCTGGCCAGCCGGACGGACCGCCAGGGCAATTAGCGGACTTAATTAAGACGGGCCTACCAGCGAAATCACGTTTAGAAAATCTACCCCGATACCGAAGAGGGGCAACCGGATCGAAGAATTCGGCGCGGGACACTATCTAACACCCCTCCCAGCGAGGGAAGCGCGATCGGTTGGGGGAAGCCAATGCGTGAATCGATGCGCGAGGATCGAAGGATCGAGAGTGAGGGCGCACCTCCCAGATTTTGACTTCCGAGGGACGACCACAGCCGGCGAAATCAATTTGTAAGGCCGCCACTTGGGGTAACCCGTAGAAGTAGAAGATCGGAGTAACGCCGGCCTCAGCTCGCGGAAAAGATCCGGCGTATGACCGGCAATTACCGTTTGTTTTGTTATTAGGAATTTTCGCGAAATACCGTATCGTTACCGAGCGAATTTTATAAATTGGAGATAAATTCGCTTCGGGGACAGGCTGAGGCGGGCCGGATACCGATTCCGTTTTTTTTGTACAAGCGAGCCCACTCAGAGGTGCCGGGTCGACGACAGTCATTCCCGTCTGTGTGTGTGATTTCTTTGATGTCCTCATAGCGATCATTCCCGCGTCCGGAAGTTAAACCGAAGTCTACTTTCGCGGTGACCTCTGTTACCGAAGAGAAACTCGGGTTACGCGAAGCGACCGTTTTCCGGATCGAGATTACACGTTCCGCTGTATCGTGCGTAGATTCTCGGTTACTTCGCAGAGGGAGCGGGCGAATGAAAAATATTACACTGCAAAAAATGGCCGTGTTCGATGTGTGTTCAACGTGTGTAGAAATAAGACATAACACACTTTGCTCACGTGTACTGAACGGCTGCTGTGTTGATACTACACACTTTGAATAGAATAATACGTGTACAATACACGTAAATGTGTAGTTTTAATATGATTAGGTGTTATACACACTTCTCGATTACAACTCGTTAACAACACGTTAATTCAAACACACTTAAAGCGTGTTCATATAATACAGAAAGTACTATGTTACACATATCGTACGGTACAACACACGTTGATAATAACGCACGAGCGAAACTAACACGGAAAAAAGAAACACATTTATAAGTGTGTAAAAAAAATTAATTGAAAAAAATACAAAGAACTAAAGAAAATATATAATGACTAACTCTGTAATGGGTGACTAACCATGTAATAAAAATGTATAATATATAAGCTAACTAATATATAGACCTATCTATATAACATGCTACCTAACTAAAATATATATATGTAAACACAACTCTATACAAATATATGTATAACAAAATATTATAATTTATAAAATCATTAATAATTGATCAGATCAGTATTAAAAGTTTGTATTTTGTGTTTAAATTCGTATAAAAGAAATAAAAATTTAATATAAACATATAAATAAATTAATCCTACGGAAAATCCATACGAAAAATGAATCAAAAAAATTAGAAATCCCGCTGTAAAACAATTTTAGGGGTGTTCGACGGCCGTAGAAGTAACGTGCAAAATGTTGCATCATGTACATCGTATACACATAATGCAACGAATACGCGTAAAACGTGTAAAAACAACACGCATAGATGCATACATTCAACACACGTGTGTTCTTATTTTACACACGATGAAACGTGTAAAAAGTGTCTACAGAATGGGTGCAGTCGCACCCATCACTGCAAAAACAAGTGTGTTACTTTTACACATTTTAAGCGTGTTATTCTGTAGACACTTTTTACACGTTTCATCGTGTGTAAAATAAGAACACACGTGTGTTGAATGTATGCATCTATGCGTATTGTTTTTACACGTTTTACGCGTATTCGTTGCATTATGTGTATACGATGTACATGATGCAACATTTTGCACGTTACTTCTACGGCCGTCGAACACCCCTAAAATTGTTTTACAGCGGGATTTCCAATTTTTTTGATTAATTTTTCGTATGGATTTTCCGTATGATTAATTTATTTATATGTTTATATTAAATTTTTATTTCTTTTATACGAATTTAAACACAAAATACAAACTTTTAATACTGATCTGATCAATTATTAATGATTTTATAAATTATAATATTTTGTTATACATATATTTGTATAGAGTTGTGTTTACATATATATATTTTAGTTAGGTAGCATGTTATATAGATAGGTCTATATATTAGTTAGCTTATATATTATACATTTTTATTACATGGTTAGTCATCCATTACAGAGTTAGTCATTATATATTTTCTTTAATTCTTTGTATTTTTTTTCAATTAATTTTTTTTACACACTTATAAATGTGTTTCTTTTTTCCGTGTTAGTTTCGCTCGTGCGTTATTATCAACGTGTGTTGTACCGTACGATATGTGTAACATAGTACTTTCTGTATTATATCAACACGCTTTAAGTGTGTTTGAATTAACGTGTTGTTAACGAGTTGTAATCGAGAAGTGTGTATAACACCTAATCATATTAAAACTACACATTTACGTGTATTGTACACGTATTATTCTATTCAAAGTGTGTAGTATCAACACAGCAGCCGTTCAGTACACGTGAGAAAAGTGTGTTATGTGTTATTTCTACACACGTTGAACACACATCGAACACGCCCATTTTTTGCAGTGATCTTATGGCAAATACTTTAAGGTACATATACATTTGTTAATATTTTAGATATTATTTTCTAATTGTAAGTCTCCTGTTACATATTTTTAATTATTATTTTTGTATTTTTATGATACATGAAGAAATATACGTCGAAATTTCATGACGCACTTGATGCTAAGTCAGATATAAAACAAATGCTTAAAAACGTGGGATTTGAAATCAAGAAATGTCGTTTTACTTTTGATGTTGCACATAAATCAAAAGATTACATTATACGTAAGTATTTTAATTTTTTACCATACGTATATTAAATATAGATATTAAAATCTTATCTAAGAAATCAAATTTGTTTTAATGTAGCTATTTAACGGTGGTGTGAATTATATTATCAGTAAATCAATTAACTTTTTATGTATGTATATATGTTTTTCATGAGAATTATTTATTTTACAGCGTATATCTTCTGCGGTCTTCCCTTTATACAGCAACTGAAATCTGAGGAACAAGAAGAGTTGAAATGGCATTTAGAACACGAATGGGATATAATGCCAAAAATTAACGAAGATTTGCCGTACAATTGCCTAGGTGAAAAGAACATTGGCGCATATGACACATTAGAAATATTCGCGTATAAAAGCCCTATATATTAGATCTTCTACATAACAGATTATTATAATATATCATAACATAATAGCTCATCATTATATATTATAACATACAATAATTATCTGTATCAATCAACTACTATTTTAATCTATCTACAATATGAACTTATTCATTTATTTTATGTGATAGTATATATAATGTAATATAATATAATATAATATAATATAATATAATATAATATAATATAAATAAAAAAAATTTATATATACATATGTATAACGCGCTTATTTGCTGCAACAATGACATAACTAAAAAAATGTGATTTTTCAGGAGACATGATTTAATAGTAGTACAAATGTAGCAACTTTTCTCTCTGTATTCAACTCGAAAATTTTTGATTTCTAAGTTATGTCATTGTTGCAGCAAATGAGCGATATATAAATATAAATATATTTATATGTATATAATATAATTGTACATAATATATGATTATTTATATGTAAATCTGATAATATATTACATATGTATTAATAATTGTAAACTTTTATAATAAAAAATATATATATTTTAAAACTGTTTTTATGTAATTTGCAATATTGTTAACTATATAATTTGTAAAGTTGTAAATCTTATTTTATTAGTGCAAATTCTATTAAATATTAAAAACATAAAATACATTACATAAGCACAGATTAATGAATAATTTGAAAATTTAAAATAATATTAAAATTTTTAGAATAGTTTAAATGTGTTGCAACGTGTTTTCCGCTCGAATCCGCCGTGGTTCGAGGGCACACGGCCAAATTGACGATAATCTCGAATAATCGCCCCAAAATGCCAAAAAAAAAAAAAGGAAAGAGAAACGGTAGCTCGGTATCAGGGAAAACCCCGAACGGTAGCAGGTAATATTGGGCGCCAGGCGCACGTAATCGCGCTGTCTCAATTAACGCACTAATACGCGACACGCGAATTTTCGGTAGCTCTGCGGAGAGCGACGTTCTCTTAGGGGGAGAGGAATCTGGAGAGAGAGTGTCGTAATAAATCCCAAGCTCACGTTACATATAGAAAGAAAGTAGAACATATTATACTAAAAAGGAGAATAGCTTCGTTGTACAGTTGTTCAGCATACGCCGGTAACAATATTCGCGACAATAAGAACGGAGTAATATAAATGTCGGATTTCTTAGGGGGAATGCAATGTGGTAGAAGGATCGCAAGGAAATATGAGAGAGAGTGCGGCGATAATCAAAGAGATATCGATACTCAATTTTTCGGTGTATGATACGGAGATCGTCGAAGGCGTCCGCGAATTTCTATTCTCGAGAGCCCGAACGGTAGCGCGAGAGCGTCTTCACGCAACGGGTGTACCAAAGTAACGTATCGAAAGCCGTCTTCACAATTTTCCGGTGATCCGGGCCCTCGCACGGGCAACTCTGACCGTAATCTTGACACGCGTAACAATTATCCTCAATTTTCCCAAACAATAAACACGATACCGACAAAATATACGGACCACTACACTGCAAAAACAAGTGTGTTACTTTTACACATTTTAAGCGTGTTATTCTGTAGACACTTTTTACACGTTTCATCGTGTGTAAAATAAGAACACACGTGTGTTGAATGTATGCATCTATGCGTGTTGTTTTTACACGTTTTACGCGTATTCGTTGCATTATGTGTATACGATGTACATGATGCAACATTTTGCACGTTACTTCTACGGCCGTCGAACACCCCTAAAATTGTTTTACAGCGGGATTTCTAATTTTTTTGATTCATTTTTCGTATGGATTTTCCGTAGGATTAATTTATTTATATGTTTATATTAAATTTTTATTTCTTTTATACGAATTTAAACACAAAATACAAACTTTTAATACTGATCTGATCAATTATTAATGATTTTATAAATTATAATATTTTGTTATACATATATTTGTATAGAGTTGTGTTTACATATATATATTTTAGTTAGGTAGCATGTTATATAGATAGGTCTATATATTAGTTAGCTTATATATTATACATTTTTATTACATGGTTAGTCACCCATTACAGAGTTAGTCATTATATATTTTCTTTAGTTCTTTGTATTTTTTTTCAATTAATTTTTTTTACACACTTATAAATGTGTTTCTTTTTTCCGTGTTAGTTTCGCTCGTGCGTTATTATCAACGTGTGTTGTACCGTACGATATGTGTAACATAGTACTTTCTGTATTATATCAACACGCTTTAAGTGTGTTTGAATTAACGTGTTGTTAACGAGTTGTAATCGAGAAGTGTGTATAACACCTAACCATATTAAAACTACACATTTACGTGTATTGTACACGTATTATTCTATTCAAAGTGTGTAGTATCAACACAGCAGCCGTTCAGTACACGTGAGCAAAGTGTGTTATGTCTTATTTCTACACACGTTGAACACACATCGAACACGGCCATTTTTTGCAGTGTGTACACTGCAAAAACAAGTGTGTTACTTTTACACATTTTAAGCGTGTTATTCTGTAGACACTTTTTACACGTTTCATCGTGTGTAAAATAAGAACACACGTGTGTTGAATGTATGCATCTATGCGTGTTGTTTTTACACGTTTTACGCGTATTCGTTGCATTATGTGTATACGATGTACATGATGCAACATTTTGCACGTTACTTCTACGGCCGTCGAACACCCCTAAAATTGTTTTACAGCGGGATTTCCAATTTTTTGATTCATTTTTCGTATGGATTTTCCGTAGGATTAATTTATTTATATGTTTATATTAAATTTTTATTTCTTTTATACGAATTTAAACACAAAATACAAACTTTTAATACTGATCTGATCAATCATTAATGATTTTATAAATTATAATATTTTGTTATACATATATTTGTATAGAGTTGTGTTTACATATATATATTTTAGTTAGGTAGCATGTTATATAGATAGGTCTATATATTAGTTAGCTTATATATTATACATTTTTATTACATGGTTAGTCACCCATTACAGAGTTAGTCATTATATATTTTCTTTAGTTCTTTGTATTTTTTTTCAATTAATTTTTTTACACACTTATAAATGTGTTTCTTTTTTCCGTGTTAGTTTCGCTCGTGCGTTATTATCAACGTGTGTTGTACCGTACGATATGTGTAACATAGTACTTTCTGTATTATATGAACACGCTTTAAGTGTGTTTGAATTAACGTGTTGTTAACGAGTTGTAATCGAGAAGTGTGTATAACACCTAACCATATTAAAACTACACATTTACGTGTATTGTACACGTATTATTCTATTCAAAGTGTGTAGTATCAACACAGCAGCCGTTCAGTACACGTGAGAAAAGTGTGTTATGTGTTATTTCTACACACGTTGAACACACATCGAACACGGCCATTTTTTGTAGTGTAATATTTCATAAAGTTTAAACGCATGTTTTATAACCATCATTGCATAGAAGTATCCTCCAGGTTTCAGCATATTATAAATATTGCGAAATTCTTGTCTATTAAATAAAAAAAAAAAATATATATATATATAATTAATTTCTAACAGTTATGTATGTGTTATAATACTTTTGGACTAAACAAATTTATTTAATACTAATCTTATGTTAATGTTGCACCAAAATCAATTAACATAGAGCTTATTGTTTCAATATGTTGTACTTTTTATCATTATATATAATATTTTGCATAAATATCAACATAAAAATAAAAAAAAAGCAATTTCGTGAAAATTTTTAAAAGGTTCTATAAAAATATTATTTATTTAAAACAACTTTTGTAAAACTTTTTTTCTTTATATAATAAAATTTAATTTATACTTACAGAATATCATTGCGAGAAAGTATCGTCGGAAAAGAGAAAATGTGATCGAATTGACCTATATATTTCTTGGGTAGATTCTTAGTTTGAATGTTAAATACTTCAAAATCAATTTCTTTGCTGCTTTTATATGTTTTTCTCGCATATTGTATCATTTTCTCTGAACTATCGGTACCTTAAAGTAATACGCAATATTTGAGAATTAAAAAATAATTTTGTCTTAAAATTTATTATTATACACACAATTTTATATAATTTATTCTTTATATTCTTACCTATTATTGTCGATTTACTCTCAAGCTTTGGCAATAAATAATTTTTGGTGATATTTCCAAAAGCACAATTCACTTCCATACATTTTGTTGGAACAAAGAATAGTTTTTTTTGTGATACTATTCTCATTAGCTCTTCAGCATATCTCAGCATTTGTTCTTTTATGGCCAGCTCCGGATTGAATTCCATATCTTTTTATGAATGGAAATAACTAACACTCAAAAAAAGAACACACGAAACACAACACTACTACAATATTTTATTGTTTTTTTTGGATTTTTGTTCACCGAACGAAGTTCACTTATTGTAAGAGAATATAATAATAGATATTACGAAAATTTCTGATAACACACGGTAACAATATACTTTGCACGATAGAATGCTATGATGTAGCTAGGACACGTTATGCGTTATAGTTATAGAAGTAAAGGCCCGAGAAATTTTGACCTTTTTATATACTCTTTCCTCCTTGTTCTTCTTCTTCCATTGGCTCTACAGTCCTTGAAGGGCCTCGGCCTGGCGTACTATTCGTCGCCACTCTTCCCGCAATCTCGCCAGATCCTCCTCATTCCTTGTCCGCGTTTGGCTTCGTAAGTCCGTCCGTGTTCCGAGGCTTTGTTTAGCTTTTTTAACATGTCTTTTTACTGGGTGGGGTTGTTAGCCCCACGCCCAACCCTCCTCCTTTCTTAACCTGGCTTGGGACAGGCTATGGCAGAGTTACTCTACTTCCTTCCACTCAGGTACAAACAGTGAACAGCGGGGAAACTAGCGAACAGTGGGGAAACAACAAAGTGAGAGATAGCTATGGTGTATGTTCGACACATGCACTAACTTATAGAAAATATGTGTGTGTGTGTGTGTGTGTGAAATCCCTAAAAAAAATATTATATTTGTAAAATTTTGTAAAAAGAATTATAAAAATATTTTTACAAATTTGAAAAAGCTTGTTAAAAATTAGCTTTTCAAGAACGGATTGAATAAAATCAATTGAATTAATCAAGTATATAAGTAAGTTAATTATGTACTATTAATTTATAATTGACTCGAAATGAAGGAAAAATTAAGATTTTATTATATATAGTTTTGGTAAATACAATATATGTATATAGTTTAAACAAAAGTTTTATTTTCAGCAAATTTTCAGTAGCATAAAATGACCTTATTGAAGTAAAGTACGAAATTTTGATAGGCTCCAGCTACAATTAAACGTATACATTTTTGCAAATGTCTTATATTCGACAATCTTTAATAATAATTTACGAATACGCACATAGCTTGATGTTAATTATTTTATATTATCTTCCAAAATCAAATTTCATATATGTAAAAATGAATTTTTAGTCGTATATAAATAGATATATTAAACGCGAAAATATTTTAATAAAATACAGACGACGGCTAAAATTTTTTTAACATTATTCATGCCATTGGTGATATATGTATGTCAAAATCAGTAGTGTTAATTTTTTTTTTTTTTTAACATATTTATATAACATATTGTACATGTCTATATAAGGTTGTGCGTGAGGCAGGTTGATACATCAAAGATTATACTGCGTAAAGTAGATACAACCATTTATTAATAAAGACACTTATCGCTAGATCCGAGGATTTGGTGATTTAGCTATAAGTCGAGAGCTGAGTACGTTTTATGTACAAAAAGACATTTTTTTCGAAAGTTGGCGTTTTAGTCCTTCCAAATGGTTCCATCTGAGCGCCAAATGAGTCAGACAATAGACTGCCTCGGGCATTCCCAGTTGGGCCGAGCGCAACAGATCGAGCCGAAAGGCCTCGAGTTTAACGCGTGAAAAGCTGAAACGGTTAAAACATGTGACAAGGGTCTGCCGTCACATATTATATATAAACAAATATTATAATTATTACACAAATATGTAATTAAAAAATTGAAATAGTCGATATAGGGAATCTAATGTTGTATTCAAACAAATCTCTATGGGGTTGTACAATAATTTCTACATATCATTTTTCTATTTACTTAGTTAATATTTGATTTTTGATGCCGACTAATTGCTGAATATCACAGGAATATAGCAGATCGCATAAGGAAATATTTAAAAATTTTGAAAAATTGATTTTACTTTTCTTAAATCTTCTGAAATGCTTATAATATCAAGAATGAATCGCGTTAAGTAAAATTTCGTAGACATAGGCAAAGAATCGTACAAATATGGACCATCTGCAGGACACAGGTCTAAGATTATTGCCGTCTATAACAGGTTTTCTTTCATTTTCAGCTTTTGTGTATTCATTGTATACATAAAGTGATAAATGAATGGAGAAAGTAAAGATTTTCAAAGAAAATTTTTACGAGCGTATATTTCTAACAGGCAAAAATATCAAAAAATGCAATAAGAGAGGTCACAAGCAGAAATTTTCAAGTAAGATGTGTGTTGAGCCAAGCGGCTTTTTAAGAAAAGCACTGTGCTCATAAATTACAAATAAATAATCAAAATAAAAATTATTTTAATTAATAAAAAATTTGTTATATAAATTCGATAAATTGATAAATATTTTTTTTATGTTATATTTGCATACGTTAGGAATTTTGAATAAAATCGCATTTTTTTAAAATTAGTCTTTTTAATCGTTTGACATAATTTTTATAAAGTTATAGAATCGCTCGACTTTAATTATTTTTAATAAATAAGAATTTTATACATATTTGATTGTGTTGTTAAAATTAAATTTATGTAATGTTTTTTTAATTTTTTTCTGTTTTTCTCTTTTTACTTTTTAAGAAATATTATTTTATTAAAAAATATATGAAAAAAGAATAGTAATCATTTACGTTTTACAATTTGATAATAATTTTGAGAATAAGAATGAAAAAACTGCACTACTTGAATAAGCAATTTTTTACTTATTTTTTTACGAAGAAATTTCTTTCATAATTCAATAATAACGAATTTGTAACAATGATGATAATTATAATGAGAGAGATCGAAATAACTTGTTAAAACATTCTAAATAATGTGTCTCGAAAATCCTAATGTATCTGTATTATATATTTTATATATTTATGATATGACTAATGTGTATCGAAAAATCTAATGTATCTCGATGCGAATTATCATGGTAAAAGTATTTCTGCTTTACTTTTTCTGTTTATACTCATGTACGATTTCTGACATCGAGTAATTACTATTGTCACGATGAGTCACACAAGAGCCGCACATTTAAGGTAGTTTTCTTGTAAATCGCAATTAATAAGAAAAATTTGAAAATTTAGCTATTTATTATTAAATATGATATCTACACGTTTGTACAATTTAAAAATACTTGACCGTTCCAAACGCGAGATAATCGCTCAAAAATTGCATTTTTTTCAGATATTACATACACAAAAAGTAAGAAAATCTCATGTTTTAGCTTTTAATAATTAATAGGAACAACAAGAAAATAATATAAGACAGATATATGGAAGAAATAAATTACACTTTAGGAATATGTTACACTCTAGAAATATTAGTAAAAAACTGAAATTATTAACCGTTTAGTTTTAGAAATGCAATAATAAAAAGATGTTTACTTTCACGGTTATTCGACGTGAAAGAGCGATTGAAAAGGATGCGCCGCAGCTCATTGTTTTGTGTGTGAAGGTCAGAAATACTTAAAGGTTTCACTTGTATAACCATAAATAATCAGATGTTTTAACGTTGACTTATAAAATTTTGAATTGTACTGTCGCAAGACGACTGCCTTAGGAATATATTTTAATGCTTTCTTTTTTTTTATTATAAATAAAGAAAGCAAACCAATATGTTTATCGGCAAAATATAGTTTATCTGCTAAATAGCTCTATTCTTGCTCGAATGAGTCGATATTTTCCATTCACGATGTTTCCAATGTATATCGAGAAAGCCTAACGTACGAAAAATCATGATAAAAATATGCTTGCATTTTTTGTACCTACGTAGGTATGATTTTTGCCTTCGAGCGATTGCTGTCCGATGAATCATGCGTTGCATATTTGAAGATAATATTATGTAGGGACAAGGAAGGACAATAGAGAACAAGATATACTTTTTGGTTGACTGTAGGTAGAAGTTGTGTAGAAGAAAAGAAAACAATGTCCTTGTGGTCTTGACGGAGAGAGCATTTTACTTCGTATATCTCAGTTTTTAAAAGAAAATATAAAACTAGAACTGATGTTCAATATTTCCTCATGCCGATGCTGCACGAAGTATTGATGAAAAATTAGAACCATGTATTGCTCTATTTATTCCGGCCTAAAATCCTTTTTGATTTTTTTGTCTTATATATTACAGATTAATATAATACTTTGCAGTTAATAGTAATACACAAGACTCTTTAACAGACACATATTTTTTAGAAATTTTGTAACATTTATGATGCTCTATAAATAATTACATATATTTTTATAATTACATATATATAATTATAAATATATAATTAGATATATAATTATAAATATATAATCATAAATATGCGAATTTATAATAATTATATTTTATTGTTTAGATTATTCAGAAAATTTAAGAAAAATATCATATACTCTTTAAAAAATGGAAACTGTTCACGTTGAAATAACATAGAAAAATTGTGCACAGATTATGTTATTACTATTTGAGAAAATTAATAATCACAAGATATATATTTATCTTTTAATTTTTGTTAATAGGAAGATTATAAAAATTATGACTCTTAATTTTACGACTATATCTATGAATAAGAAATTAAGAAAATGTGCATTGATACCAAATGATTTCATAAAATGCATTGATGTTTATGAAGAGAGACTTAGACTTAAAGAAAAAAAAAAAGAATAAGCCTAAGCCTTGTAGAAAAAATATAAAGAAAATGCAACTTGAGAACATATACATTAGATTTAATATCTTTATTAAAATAATTTTAATACAAAATTTTATAATAACCCATAATTAAAATTGTTTATAAAGTTTCAATTAAGATTAAAAATATATTCTTATAAAATTAATTTTGAAAATCAATTCTTAAAAATTCTTAAGAGATCTCAACATTTTGAAGTTCTTGCAATCACTGAAAGATCTTCGTACAACAATTTATAAAAATGTTAATTACAACTGTAAATTACAACTCGTCCTTAAAATTTTTTAAATCTGCACTATGTAACTTCATCCGATGTGTTAGCTGATTCCAAAATGTCATTCTTTCCGAGAGAAGATTGTTTTCCATAATTATCTTAGACGAATTTCCTATGTATAGATACTCTGGTGAATAATTTGTTTTCACCGGCTTCCACTTTATGGGAATTGCCTTCGTGACCTTTGGCGTTGGATTTCTAAAGAATTTTATTATAATATGTACCTTATATACTAATGCATCATTTTCAACGTATATAATCAAAAGAAAAAATTATTATAACTCCATTATTAACTCATTGTATAATTATTATAAGATAATCATGATAAAATAATGCAAAAAATAGACATTATTACGCTAACTATTATCGTGATTAAATATTAATTTTATTATATACACACATTGGTCTTTCACATTTTTATAAAATTTATATATATATATAAAATTCTGGGTAAATATGCATAATAACGGACCCAGCCCCAATCATCTTGACCTTGACATATGTTGTCAAGGTCATAGGCCTGAGTAACCTCCAACAAATTTTAGCCGTCGCTTGTTGTTTAATAAAAAGTTATTAACAAAAGAAGTTGCAAAGAAAATATAAAATATCAGAAACGTATGTGCACACACACACACACACACACACACACACACACACACACACACACACACACGCGCGCGGGGGGGTGCAAGGGGGGCCTTTGGCCCTCCTCCCGCACCCTCCCGCCAGTAGGGGACGCATTGCGAAGAGTTCAATTACAATGGACACATGCTGTAAGTTGTAAAGCGAGGTCCACCCTGCCTACCGGCGGGGAGGGTGCGGGAGGGGGGGCCGAAGGCCCCCCCTTGCACCCCCCTGTGTGTGTGTGTGTGTGTGCACATACGTTTCTGATATTTTATATTTTCTTTGCAACTTTTCTATATATAATGGAAAAGTATTTATTATAATGTTATTATAATGTCATTACAATGGATATGCTTTGCTCATTATATCGAAGAAAGCATCGAAACGCTGTTTATTACAGGTTAGATTTATAAATTCGTAAAGCAACATTTTCCGTTTAATTTCTATCTAGCCACCAAGAATGACGCAAATCAACTGAGAGGGATTTGTTATGATATGTCTTGTTATGATTTATCTTGAAGGGCATAGTAATATTATATGTAGTAAAGTAAACGCGTGAGCGGGTGAGGGGCGGAGCCCCTTCCCCTGCACCCACTCCCCACAGTACATTCACAGTACAGTATATTTAATGTATATGGTGTCACAAATATTGGTTTTATTTAGTAAACTTTTTTTGTTAATAACTTTTTATTAAACAGCAAGCGACGGCTAAAATTTGTTGGAGGTTACTCAGGCCTATGACCTTGACAACATGTCAAGGTCAAGGTGATTGGGGCTGGGTCCGTTATTATGCATATTTACCAAATTCTGATATATAAGTCATAATAAAATCACGATGTAAATCCGAATTGTGAGATAGCTGGTTGTATTCAGTAATAAATTTTATCGCTAAAAATATTAACACTTACCCGGAATTTGCAAAATTGTACCAGAGTTCGGTCATGATACTAATTATCTCGTTATCCTCCTTGGACAATTCCGTTTCCACGAACAATTGTTCACCCACAGGGAACAAATACTGCAATTCGTCCGCGTGTGACACTCCATAATTCCTTTCTCTATCGTCGAATATCGAGCTAAAAGATGCTCCCTCTGTACGCGAAGTAGTAATAATAGACTGATGAAGTTTGATTCACAATAAAGTCTTGGATAGCTTCGTGAGTGCCGTGATTAAACCACGCGTCGCTGTACATCTGCAAAATTATTAGGTTAATACAGAAACTAATTAAATTAATTAGTAATTAAATAGTAATTAGTAAAAACTAAATTACATCGATGACTTTGAATCTAGCTTCATCGGATTCATCGATGTCTTCATTGCCGAAGTAGAATTCGCGAATACTAGTGCTTATTTCATCTCGAAATTGTGTATCTCGAAGACGGTATCGCTCTTCGTAGTATAAGCTGAGAGGTGCAACATTGTGGAAATCACTATTCAATTTCTTCACATGTTCACCCTGATCTCGTCCGTAAATACCTGAGGAGCATCTTATGCATAAATTGTTTGTTCAACTTAAAAAAAATTTTATATAAGAAATTTTATATTACGTTATCATAAAATAAGATTAATCGAAATTTTAATAATGCTTGTGTCGAAGAATTATCCAATAATTTATTAATATGTAATAATTTGCAACACGGTTAAAAGTGTGATGTTAAAACTGTATTTACATGTTATCTAGATTTTGTTTCTAAAACAAATACTTTTATAAGGTTTTATGCAAGCAAGCTTTGTTGAAATAAGTTACAGGAAGAAGTAGTTTTCCGATCTTATTCTAAAAATTATCTTCAAAATTTTATAAATGTTTCTAAGAAAAATTATCCTGCGCAGTTTTCCGATAATTGTAATTCTAAAATGATAATATCATGTAAATCTCTCGGTTTTTGAACTGGAGATCTATGTAGAAAGTTAGTAGTCCCTTATCTGCTACCTTAAGGGTTCCTTCTTCTGATGTAATTCCTGTTATCCAAGGTTTATCAGCTATACGGCCTTGTCGCACGGAAATTAATGGATCTTCCGCCATAACACCTGTGTGTCTGGGTTCGATCACTGGTTTAAAGGGTATCATTGGACAATAACCATAATGCTGAGATAAAACAAGGGATAATTAATTAATTTAAATTATAGAAAAACCAGGAATAAAAACATATGTTTCATAGGAAGATAAATAAGGCTTTGTTGAATGGTAATAAAGAAGTATGACATAAGAAAACTAATTAACAACAGTGCTAAATAGAGTGATAAACAAACTCTATAATTAAATATCAAAATAATATCAAAATAAAGGAAAAAATATTGAAATAATTAAATATTAAATAATAAAATATTAAAACATTAAAATATTAAAATTAAATAATAAATATTAAATAAGTATTAACTAATAAAGTATTAAAAATAAAGTCAAGTCAAGATTAAAAGAATCGAGCGATTTGTGTGATTTTCAATTCACGGTCTATAATGTATTGCGCGTTTATTAAAAACTCGATCAGTTTAGCCTTTATTGAAAACCGAAAATCTAAAATACACGTTTTTTGATTACAATATTAATCGTTCAATGTAGAAATACAAATTTGTTTTTATTTTTATATTTAATAAAATTATTTCTACACAAAATAAATTCATTTTTATGCAGATTTCTAAAACATATGTTATTTTTCTCAGAATTAATCATCTGTTCGTTAATAGCGCAACATTTGAATGATTGATAAAATATGCAGAATATCGTATTCAAGAAATAGGGAAAATTTCTATTATCGATATCATAATTAGCGATGACGATTCTTTAGTTAATCAGTCTCTTGCAACTTGTTTCCTGTTTTTTTTTTTTTTAATTTCAATCGATAGAGGTGCGATGCACGAGCGTGAATAAAAATGTCAATTACATATACAGAAAAACATGCACGTCTCGTTAAACTGGTTTTTCTCGCATCGCCAGAACTTTGTGAACATATTTATTCACACAGTTTCGTAACTGAATTAGATTATTTAAAACACATATTACTCATAAATAAAAATTATCTTGTCAGAAAAATTCCTACGGCGCCTATTTAAATAAATAAAGTATCAACAAACAAATAATATCGGTCACAATAAATAAATAAATATTTTAATAAATTTCATGAATATATATATACCAGATGTCTCATTTTAAAGGACTCACTCAAATATCTCATTGTCAGAAACACTGCGTTAAATAGAAAAATGTTTTCTACAAAAGTTGTAAGGTTTCGAGGGGGACATAACATAGTAATATTCATTTGACCTTGGGCAGCATCTCCAAGGTCAAGTGAAGGTGAGAATTTGAAGGTGAGAAGGTGAATTTTGAAGAAAATAAAAAAATGCTTCAGATAAAAGTTGTTCAAATTAATTAGTAGAAAAAGATGTTATAATAAAAATATGGGTTTCCATTTAAAACATTTATTCTCACCTTCACTTGACCTTGGAGAAGTGGCCCAAGGTCATATGAATATTACTATGTTATGTCCCCCTCGAAACCCTACAACTTTTGTAGGAAACATTTTTTGATTTAACGCAGTGTTTCTGAGATATTTGAGTGGGTCCTTTAAAATGGGACACCCGGTATATATATATGCAGATTGATGAAAACGTGATCTATCATCATAATTTTTTTCGAGTTTATTTTAATTTTGCATCGGGACACGCCTATTCCAAAGTGGGATAAAATGACTTCGCGTGACTGTTCACGGATCATGCAACCATATCAATGTCAGTATGTAAGCATACATATATAATTTTTCTGAAACTGATGCACGCGCAGAGATATAGAGCTTGTCTCTCACTGTTACGCTTTTAACAGCTGTGCATGAATGTGTTTAGATGACATTTTAAGTTAAATAGTAAAAGTAGATAGTTCACGCGCATACAAAATATTAATATTACAAATTGGTGTGTGTGAAATTGGCGTCTCATTTTGTGGAAACTCATAAATAAATAAGAGTTCTAGCTTTATTTACAATAGTTCTAGAGTTCCTGATAGTTTAAACAAATAATTCCGGCCATTAAAGCAAAAAAATCGATTCGGACAAACTGAGACGCCAAGTTCACGCAGCGAATGTACATGCCCAGAACTATATGAGAACTGCTTTAAATGAAGCAGAACTATTAAAAATCGACTGGCGTCTCACCTTTAAAGTCGAAAAAATGCATTTTTCGATCAAAATAATTAGTTTAAAAAAGTTCTAAGTGATTTATTTATCAGAACTCTTTGGAAATGTAATGTACATGCCCAGAACTATATGAGAACTGCTTTAAATGAAGCTGAACTCTTGAAAATTGACTGGCGTCTCACCTTTAAAGTGGAAAAAATGCATTTTTCGATCAAAATAATTAGTTTAAAAAAGTTCTAAGTGATTTATTTATCAGAACTCTTTAGAAATGTAATGTACATGCCCAGAACTATATGAGAACTGCTTTAAATGAAGAAGAACTATTGAAAATCGACTGGCGTCTCACCTTTAGACTCGAAAATATGCATTTTTCGGGCAAAATAACTGTTTTAAAAAATGTCTACTTGTTTTAATTATCAGAATTCTTTGGAAAGGCAATATACATGCCCAGAACTATATGAGAACTGCTTTAGAATAAGCAGAACTCTTGAAAATCGACTGGCGTCTCACCTTTAGACTCGAAAATATGCATTTTCGGGCAAAATGATTGTTTAACAAACTTTTTAATTGTTTTAATTATCAGAACTCTTTAAAAATGTATTGTACATGTCAGAAACTATACGAGAACTGCTTTAGAATAAGCAGAACTCTCGAAAATCGACTGGCATCTCACTTCGACATCTATAGCTATTGGTATCCGGTTGTCTTTATTGTTGTTTAATTAGTGTTTTTTGCTTTTAAAAGGTAGAACTCTTCTTAGAACTCATGTAGAACTATAGATCTTTTCATTTCTGATAATTACTGATAAGGAAAACGCCGTAGGACAAAGTGGTGAGACGCTGCGTGAACTTGGCGTCTCAGTTTGTCCGAATCGATTTTTTTGCTTTAATGGCCAGAACTATTTGTTTAAACTATCAGGAACTCTAGAACTATTGTAAATAAAGCCAGAACTCTTATTTATTTATGAGTTTCCACAAAATGAGACGCCAACTTCACACTACAAACTGGACTTGATTTATGTGCTCGACTTCTTACATAAAGATTACATCAAAATAGTAATTAACAATTTAAATCAGAGATTACATTAGAATAATTATTAATAATTTAAATAAGATTATATTACAAATAATAAATGTGATTCATATACAGGATGTTCTATTTTAAAGAAATAAAAAAAATTTTATATTAAATAAATAAATAAAAAAAAAATATATATCTTATTAGACTTAGGTATAAAAGATAAAGAGCCAGAGAGAGAAGGAAATAAAAATTTATAAATTTCATGCAACACGTAGCAACGCTATGCACACATGATTGGCAGCTTAACGAATGCCTTCAGATACCTGTCGAAATAAAGAATAAAGAAATGCGTAAGAAGGCCGCACGAGAAAACATTTAACAAGCAGTCAAAGTATTAAATATTCAGGTCAAATTCCAGCAGTTAATTCAAGTTCTTAGATTATATATATACATACTTTGCATCTAATTAAATGTTACATTTGCACACTCTAAGACACCTATATTTATGTGAAAAATATACGAAGCCTATAAATCGACAGAGAAATTAATTAGTAAGAAACAAATTGTATTAAATTATTCGATAATTGAAATTATTTATACTTCTTCCTTTTACTTCGAGATTTAAGAAACATGATTGAGATCGTTTCAACATTCATTCATTTAATATTAACGAAAGAAAAACTCCAGTAAATTAGAAGTATAGTAAAATAAATTGTTTATTTTTAAATAATCTATAATTGTAATTAAAAAAAATTGTATTTTTTAATTATAATATTTCGTTTTACATATATTAAATTGTCCCGTTTAATTTTAATTTTAACATTACGATAACTGTCATATTCATGTTTTATTTATATAATATTTTTTAATTATATTATATAAACTCTCTTAATAAAATATTATTATTGTTGAAAATATTATACATGACATCATCTACAATGATTCGTTATTATCAGAGATAAATATGTTAAAAAATTCATTTACCTACCTAGAAAAGACGATCGGTACCAATAAATCTCCTTTGCGTTTTATATTTTTATATTAATATTTAATTTATATTTTAAACTATATGCATTATTATAATTCAAGAAAGAATATAATGTATTAAAAGATAAATATTTTTTATATTTTATATAATTAATAATAATTATAATATAATAATAGATTTAATATTTATATATAATATAATATTTTATATAATATAATATTTTATATATAATTGATATCAATTATTTATATAATTAAAGAAAGAATATAATAAATTTAAAGATAAATGTCATTTAAATATTTTAAAGAGATAAATTATAAGGAATTAAAAACCACACAAAGACCGGAGAGAATAAAAGTGTTTCACACATATAGATGCAAATATATATACATATTAATGTGATTTATTATGAAAATCTTGCCAAAGACCTTACCTTCTGAAAGAGGGTTCACCATATGGTAATGAACACTTGCGCCTCCCGCACTTTCGCCAAAGAGAGTCACTCTGTTCGGATCACCGCCAAAAGAAACGATATTCTCCTGCACCCATCGCATGGCTTGCTGCTGATCTTTCAATCCAAGATTGCCCAGACATTCCAGGTCCTCCGTACTCAAGAAGCCCAGCGGTCCAAGTCTAATGCAAAAAATCGACGTGTTATTACGCATAACACATCTGTTATTTAAAAATCGATTTCTCTTTGAATTACGAGGCGCATTTTTTAAGTAAGGACCGTTTTGAAATAAAAAAAAGATCTTAACAATATAAAACTATAAAAAATAATTTATTATAGCCAAAAAACTTCTACAAGCTTACTTTATTTTTCCACATAATCATCATAAACGCCGTTACTAAGTGGTTCAAGACATAGGCGGCAGACTTTTAAGAAAATGGAATTATGAAGCTGTTGAAATTATATCAAAAATAGGTGGAAGTCAATGATGATTATGTGGAAAAATAAAGTAAGCTTGTAGAAGTTTTTTGGCTAAAATAAATTATTTTTATATGTTAAGATCTTTTTTTTATTTCAAAACGGACCTTACTTTAAAAATGCGCCTCGTATATAAAAGAAATTGTAATAACTTTCTTACTCCTCCTCCCCAATAATTGCGTAAAAATAAACATCATTCATTGCATATAATATTTTTACATAATTTTAATATAAGAAATTACACATCTCTGCGTGTAAAAAATTAAATTACACAATTAATCTTTGAGTGACATTAGTCATCCACGTGGTATAAAATTTGAATACACTTATTGTACTAAAGTGTAAGTCTCTTTTTCAAAATATAAAGTTACATTTTCATTATTTTTATAAAATAATTAAAATTAGTTGATAAAAATAAATGAAAATGAAAACTTTTATGATTATTTTGACAAGAAAAATTTTGATTAGATTTTATCTTATCAGAGGAACATTTTAAAAAATCTTACGTAAGAACTACTTCAACTTTCTTCTCCCAAAAGCCTAACGTAATCTAAGAATGACCCCTATATGTCTTTATATTTTAATTCGTCTGAAAATAGATGACAGATGTCAATCATGCAATCAATAATGTCATTTAATAGCGACCCCTTCAAGGTTAAAGAATAATCAAGATCGAATTTCACCGAAAATTGAGGGTGACGAGGACAAAATCGTGATCCAGCAGAAACTTGGGCCCGTAAAATTCGGAATGACCAGCCCCGGTGAGCCATCCGCCACCGTGAAACCAGATCATGACCGGATATCGATGGGCGGTGGATGACGGCGTTTCGGAAGCGCGCTGCGTATAGCCGTTCAGGTAAAGACAGTCCTCGCCGCCGACGATCTCTTCCTGATATGTGTAGCTATTCCGTTGCGTACAAATTTCCGCGTTTTCCACAGCTGCTCGTACTCCGTTCCAGGCGGCCGCGAGTTGAGGCGGCTTCAAAAAAATTAAATTGCGATGATTTTGATTCATCCATGCATGGAAATTGATCTTGCGAAGGCTCGACAATGCTGGACAAATTAAGCGTTTCAAGGACACGACACTTTGGTGAAATAAAGAAATTTATCTTGTCTTGAGATCAATAAATTGTCTTGGATACTAAGGTATGAAAGAAGCTAGTAAGAGTCAAGGACAGATATTAGATGCAATAAAATTCTTTTTAAAATCTTCTATACTTATTTTGAACGTTTCCACTCTTCGATGATCCAAAGAAAGGACCAGAAAGTTAAACAATAGGTATAGAGAAATTTAAAAAGAATTTTATTGCTCCTAATATCAGTACCTGACTTTTACTAGTCCTTTTTATGAAACTGTCTTGAGACACAATATGAAATTGTTGTTTCAGAACGTTCAATTAAATTGTTTGGTTTCTTTAGAATTAGTCAATGTTTTTAGAAGTGGAGACAAAAATATTATTAATAAGAGAGCCGAATTTAGCGAAAGTAGGCAAAAATTTAGTAATAGAAAAAATTAAGTAATAAAAATTATTTCGATTATGCTTTAATATTATTAAAATTTTATTCGTAAAATTGTACGAATATATAATAAATATATATTACACATTTGTACAAAATAAATATTATAAACATCACGAGAATTGTATATAAAATCTAAAAATTATAGTGTATAAATTTTCTACAAATATAGATGTTTTACTTATATTGCAGAATTGAATATCGAAAATAAATTTAATACGGGCATTTATATTTATTATTATATAATATTTATTATTTAACGAGTCTTATTTGATATGGTATTTATATTTATTATAATATTAAATATTTTATAATACTGTAGTTTTATAATATAGTTTAATGAGATTTCCAATTGTGTTTTGCTCTTCCGTTTTTTACGCAAAAATGTTCTGAAAAATGAACCTTATATTTAATATGTAAATGTTCAAGTGTAGAGACAACAAATTTCGCATTGATGCGTCAGCCATTTGTAATGCTGATTAATGTATGTACATGTATATTTTATGTTATTATTCGAAGTGTAGGTAATTTATGCGCGTGCTTATTCTTGTAAGCGACTTATACGTATGAGTAAATTATTCCTGATGAGCAAAATTATGACGATGTTTATGATTAAGGAAACTCGTTTGTCATACTTGTATTGGCTTTTTACAAAATTAAGTTAAAATTGTTTTTAATTTAGCCATTTTGATTTATCGAAATAGAAAAAATTTGCAAAAATGTGTAACATTATGTGTAACATTAAAGATCTTTATGTTAAATATTAATTTTAAAATATTAATTGGTATATTTAATACCATTCTTGACATAAAACTCAAGATTTGATCTCGAATCTCAATTCATGATTCAAATATTAACCTGATATTATTTGTGATATTAATTACAATTAAGTATAATGTCTTTATTGAAAAATGTAAAATTTTTCAATACAAAATTTGCAAAAATAAACCACAGAGTGTATTGGTGAATGACTTTACTCGTGTTTATATTTGCATAATAATATCTTTTTTCATTTTCAGAATAGATCGATGATATTACGTACGAAGAATTATGCAATGTGTTTGTGATTATCTCATATTACATAATTGAGAAAAAAAATAATCGACAGCTAAAGACATTTAGACTTTTATTTATTAAGAGTTTCCTATAAAAAATTTAACTGCAAGATTTAATTAGAAAGAATCAATAAGCACATACATTTCTTCATAAACATAATAGTAAATAAAATATAGAACGATGACGTATTAAAACATACATTAAGAATAAAATAAATACTTTAAATTCTCATTTTATTTATATTTATTTATATTTATATTTTTATATATTTACTTTTCATTATATTAGTAAATGAGAAATATATTATACAAATTCGAGTAGAGAAAATTAAGAAATATATATTATACATTGCTAAAAATTTTAAATTAACATTTTATATAATTACATATGACAAATGTTAAAAAGAATTTGTTATATAATAAAATAATAATTAAATTTGATACGTCAACATATTTTAGTTTCATTTCCGCTATTGTTACGGTTTACTTTATATCTAATTGATGATAAATTTCCAAGCTTCTAGAATTCAAAATTAATATCAGATAATTTTTCTCTCTTCCCCTCTCTCTTTCTCTCTCCTTTTTTCTCTTTTTTTCTCTTATATCCTTATATCAGGTATTATATTAACATCACTGAATACGCGTGATGTTACGAAATAAACGATGAATAAAATGCAAGGAGCAATCTTCGTAAGTCGTTAAATGACGAAGGCAATCGACCAGCAGAATATCTAATGCGAGCAAATAATATTATTAGCATGATTTCCGTGATGTATATATTGCGACGTCTTTACCCGCCTCGCGAACGCCGATCGCGAAGGGGGGTTCGTGCAATCTCAAAAGTTCAACGGTAATGATTAGTTATTCGTTAACGATAGAAATTCCGGTATCCGGAGCGTTCGTTAAATATGCGAACCTTCGGTAACCGGGGTGCTCGGTAATATACTGCAATTCGGTAACCCGGTATGTTCGTGAAATAATTGGGCGCCAGGCGCGATTTCTCGCGCCACGGTAACGAGAATATTTTAGAGTAGCGGAATAGCGGTCCGGCTTCCGGCTGCGCCTAGCCCAGTCTATGGGTGAGACACGGTAGTTTACGATTAGAGGTACGTTTCGAAAAGGCGCTCACCGAGACAATTAACTGTATTGTTTACGCAGAATTTGATAATGTAATAGAAATCGATTCGTCTCGTCAAGTCATTGTCGATTTTTCCGGTTAAATTTTTTATCACGGTATGCTTCTCGTTGCAGCATATTCGATTAAAAATTTTTACGTATTTTTCTTATCCCCACCCTCCTTTACTTTCATTCACCGATGCGTTTCAAGAGAAAAAAACTTATAATGTAACGAAAAAAAATATCAGTTTCCTTTGAGACGCTCTCGTCGACGGATCGTGAAAAACTTAAACCTCGTCAACAAAAACGTATAAGTTTTTTCTTCGCAATATGGATATAGTCATCGACATACAAGGCTTCCGCGATGCGAGCGAGAAGTTTCTTCCCAAGGAAGTCGCGGTTGTTGCGATTAACGCGTCGATCGTCGACCACTGGATTATGATGCCGCCGCATCCGTTCACTGAATTACCCGAAAAAGTAAGACGACAAAACTGCTGACTCACACGAAATTATCATGGGATCGAATGGTTCGACGGCGAGACTAATCCAAAATATTTTACATTGCATTTATGTGAAATTATAAGGCACACGCGTCACATTTACGTTAGAGGCAGTGAAAAAGCACACTACTTGCGAAATCTACTTTCCAGAGAGATATATAATTTGGAAGGTATCTCTCCAGCATTTAAAAATCTAATTAGATGAAGAGTGCGGACAATATTGCGCTCATCACGGAATTCGAAAAATCTTTCATTGCGCGTTACATAACGTTTACAAATTGAAACGTTGGCTACTCGATCAAAATAATAGCGGCAGCAGCGATACTCTCAGCGTAAGTCAACCCGATACTTGTAGTTCCCCCGAAAATTATCAATTGAGTGACAGCGACGACGACGTCAGCTACGAAAGCGTGAAAACCAGCTGCGACAAGGATTATTCTGCTAGCAACGTAAATGGCAATTCCGTTCTAATTCATAATATTAAAGCTTAAACGGATAATGTATTAGAGATAAAAAAATTGTCGAGAGCCGAGCAGGCGATTGAAAAAAAAGAAGAAAAAGAAGAAAGACTTGCAAAGCTCAAATTGACGAGCGAAAACGTTATAGCGGGAGAAATAAAAACCGAAGTTATTCAAATAATACCAGGATCCACGCGTTCGTCGTTGTACCAAAAAAATGAACTCTTGCGAAATTCTACGAGCATTGAGCCATATCAATGTCAGGCATGCGGGTGTCTATCCCGCCAACAGAGTTCCGAGGGTGTGGACGAGGTCGACGGCTATCGTCGCTAATACAGACGATCATAATCGACCTGGAGAACATTGGGTCACCTTTTTCCTCGATGAACACGGAACAGGCACCTACTTCGACAGCTATGGAATACCACCCTTGGAGCCCGGATTTCTCCTTCGTCTTCGACGAAACTCCATCATCCACCGATGGAACACTCGACAACTACAAGGATTTTTTTCACAAACTTGCGGACAATATAGCTGTGTATTTCTATATTATATGTCTGTCGGTTGCGATCTTAATCAGTTTCTTACTCTTTTTACCGAAAATTGCGAACACAACGACCGATTAGTCGTACATTTATTTCGCAAAATTTTTCTTCGTTGAAGTAAGAGGCGTGTTAACGTAGTTGCTAACTGATATCATATGTAATTCAGTAATTTCAATAAAATACTTTTATGTATCGATTTAAACTTTATGTATTTGTAATATCAATTTATATGAAGAATTAGTAATAATAAATGTGTGTGAAACTTTTTACTTGTACTTTTTGTTATTTTTCTCACATTCTCTAACCTCATAGCAAAACAGAAACTCGATCTTTTAAAAAACTTTAGGGTAATTTACGACCTCGATAACATCAGCTGTCTCAATATTGCGTCTCAGACTCCCATGCCTGATCATATCTGTTTTATTATCCAACAAATGTCCATGCTGCACTTCCTAACTATATTGTTTACTAGAATGCTAATGCACGTGTTTTTTATTAGAACTCTTTTTGTTACCTGAGGTGCCGATAGTACCCGTCAATGTGACGTTGAGTAATCGGTTAGCTATAATTACGGACGCTGGCCGATTGTATTTTTGTATATCTTTTTGTTTCCTTTGTTACCGACGATATTTGGCAATGCGACGCTGAGTAAGCGCTCGGCCGAAATAAATGCTTGTGTTAATTTTTTTCAGCGCTATACATGGACGCCGGTGCCCATTCGCTCTACCGCAAGAGGTAGACGGGGATGTCATACTCCCTACAATGATTTCGGTATACCACGGCGACTTTAGCATTTTATCGTTATTTTGTCGGATAATTTTGTCACCCCTCTGTCATGTCATTAGTCGTCTACTTAAATATAATATTGCGTAATCTCTTCCTTTTCAATTATTTCTTACCGTATTTATTATCGAAGATTTCCTTCGACGCACCGGGACCTATGCAAATATGTTTTATTACCCTTTTTTTGTCTCACCGGCGGGACCAATCGGCATTCCCTCCACCATTCCCCTCTCTAGAGTCAGCGGCCGAGTGGTGGGGGTTAGTTTGACGGGCCATATCTGACAGCGTCAGTGACCGAGTGGTGTGGGGCCGGCGCCAGTGGCCGAGTGGTGGGGGTTTGTTATGACGGGCCATACACATGCCCACTTACTACTGACAAACAATTATATAAATAGTATCGAGAATGGAAAGCATTGAGGAACGCAATTATCTTGGAGCTCAGAAAGCATTCGAATTCAATTTAAAAAATAGGAAACAAGTGATAGACACATATATAGTTTTGTGAAGCATTTAATAAACCGTTACGATATTCTACTAGATTTCTCCAAACAGAAGTGAGATTTTGCAAAATCCTGTTCAAAGAGATGATGAGGCCAGTCAATATGATGCTGAAAAATTTATTTAAAACTTTAGGCAGCGATTAGAGAAAGAAAATATGTAATTATAACATTTATATTATAATCAAAGCAGACGTCGCATGAAATTCTTTTGTTCTCTTGTTCAAACCTTGTTAGCACACACAAGTAAAAAAATCGCAATGCAACAAATTGACGTTAACGATTTGAAAAAGAAAATTATAAAATGTTATATTTTGCACAAATTTAATAGTAACAACTATTTCCTTATCAGTCTGATAAACATGAAATTAATTAAAATGAAAATCAAAGTGTGTCAGAATATTGCGAGAGCAGATTACTCGTTGCTACAAGAAAATGTCTCAATGAAAGAATCGAATGGTTTCGCATTTTGGTATAATAATATATTTAAGACACTTATGAAAACTAATCAAGAAAAGAAGAATATAGCTGGCAAAGTGTTTTTACTTATTATCGATTGCACAACGCATCTTCTCAGAAGGGATTACTCACAGTTTTAATGTGTTTCTTTCGATAAACTCCAATATTCTCAGAACTACTATATCTAGAAATTATCGAGAAAATTATTTGACATATTATATGAAGAAAACATTGTATATACATATGCCCTAAACTGCTTCGTTTACAAAATACAAAATTTCAAAGTTGTGAAAAAAATGGTTGTGAAAAATATAGTGGTGGAATAAGGCTGAATAGGTACATCAAACTTCGAATCTTCAAAACATCAAATTGAATAAAGCAGGTGGCTTATTGTTCATCAATCGGCTTATATATATATAATGCCGTTTATGTTCTAGTTTCCGTGTCGAGCTTTTAACAATAGTCTGGAATTAAAGGCGGCTTTAAAAAGGAAAACGAAATAATCATACGAATATGTCTGAAAGAAACAGTATTAGTACATAAAGAAATAATAAACAATCATAACCTTTAAAAAAAGCATGAAACATAAATCAAGTGTATTTTGATAGAACATACAAAATTTGTTGGAATAATTAGCAAATAAACCTCTTGTCTTTAAACATGTAAAACAATACTGGATGTAAAACAATACAATTATAATACTGATAAAGTAACTATTTTAACGTAAATCAAGTCGCATCAATCGCATAATACTGATAAAGTAACTATTTTAACGTAATCAATTCGAATCAATCTCTTCTCAAGTATTAATTAATATTTATGATGATATACATATGCCGATGATAAGGTACATCCAATTCTAATTAAGTAATGTAATAAATGAACATAAGCACATCAAAGTCCTTTAATTAAAATAATAATGTTAAGCCTTGGCAAACCTCATAGATAATTAATACATATGATGAATAATATAGAAATGTTGACATGTGACAAACATATTGAATCAAATAGAATTAGTGTAACAAGGTCATTGTTGGTGTAAGAATATCATATAGGTGTATATTAAATTATTGTAAATGGAACATAATAGATTAATGAATACTTCTCTATACGTGTGCAATAAAATCTTTTGAATAGTGAATTAAATCTCGATAAGAATATTAAATCATATTATAATGAGAGCAAGACTCAATATGTATAGCAAATCATATAATAAATGAGAGCGAAGCTCAATATGTGTAATAAATCATATAATAAATGAGTGAAGCTCAACATGTGTAATATAATCATATAATGAGTGAGAGCGAAGCTCAATATGTGAGACAAAACATATAATAAATGAGAGCGAGGCTCAACATGTGTAATATAATCATATAATAAATGAAATCAAGGCTCAATATGTGACAACCCACACAGCACATGATATCGTACGAATATTCTATATTCATTCTGTGAATGTACGTACTGTACGTAATATACTGAGAACATCTTTATAATATCTTGTGTAGTATATTATTTTTCGTATATTCTCAGGATATTATCAGAACATCTTGTGTAGTATATTATTTTTCGTATATTCTCGTATATTCTCAGAATGTACTTTTAATATCTCTTATAGTATATTATTTTTCGTATATTCTCATAATATACTATTGAATTACGCGCATTTTTACTTATGAGCGGATATGTATGCCATTTTGGATACGTAATTTCCGCTATTGCCGTCATTTGTCTTTTCCTTGTTCTTGTTCACTGACCACGTGCAAGTGCTATGTGCAATCTGGTGCAATTATATTACGATTGTGATTAATCGCAGGTAATCCTTTTTATTTTCAAATAAATTAAATGTAAAAAGGATATTTTATAAAAGCTATTCAATGATTTATTAATACTTCATAATTATAAACACACAAATTAACCTCATTAATGCAAATTATAACCTCACAATCGAATATTATAATGTATCAAAAATATGTATTTTTATGTGAAATTCTTATTATTATGTTACAGCATTTGCACAAAAAAGGTCATTATCAATTGTCGTTTATTATATCAATTATCATTTTGTGATCTCTGCAGAATCTTTCTAAAGAAAAAATGTTCTCCGCATACACATATATACATATGTATATAGATGAGATGTAAATGTGAAAAATAAAAGTGAAACTCTGGATTCAAAAATCAAGTGAGTTTTATAACATATTTTAATTATATAGTGTGTACGATTAAGTAAGCTAATTGTTACTGCAATTAACTTTTAAAACAATCTTAAAAGACTAATGTATGCCAATACTCTATATTTGTATATTACACATTGATAATGAATGAAAGATATTGCATACATATAAAATAATATGTTAACTAGGCTTTTAAAACCGTTTTAAAAGTTAATTGCAGTAACAACTAATATATATTAATATATGTATTCTTATATGAAGTTCTCATTATATGTTACAGCGTTATTTGCACAAAAAAAGGACGTCATTATCAATTGTCGTTTATTATATCAATTATCACTTTGTGATCTCTGCAGAATCTTTCTAAAGAAAAAGTATCTCCGCATATACACATATATATATAGAGATGGGATATGTAAAAAATAAAAGTGAAACTCTGGATTCGCAAAAATCAAGTGAGTTTTATAACATATTTTAATTATATAGTGTGCGATTAAGTAAGAGCTAAGTTATTATACTGCAATTAATTTTTAAAATGATTTTAAAAGTTAATTTCAGTAACAACATATAGCATATAGCTTATTAAATATATGTTAGATATTATTAAATGTATTCTTATGTGAAATTATTATTATATGTTACAGCGTTTGCACAGAAAGAACATTATTATCAACTTCGTGATCTAATACTTTCTGTGAAATAAGAAAAATTATATACATATATATAATAATAAATAATAATAAGTAAAATGTTTATATAAAAAAATATAAAAGTGCAATTATACGTTCAAATAATATATGTGCAATTATAACATATATTTAAGAAATTTGAATAAAAAGATTTTATGTGTGAACAAAATGTTAATATTTTACACAAATTTTTTTTATTTATAGTAAAATTTATAGTTAAATTTATAGTATAAATATAAATGGATTATATATATATGTACCGTAAACACTCGAAATCTGTTTTTCCGTATACTTAGTAGTCAAAATTTGCATATTTTTACTAGTAAGTATATGAAAAAACAAATATGGGGTGTTTACGGTAACATATATCATTTATATTTATATATAAAATATAGAAAATATAAGTTAATCTATAGAATGTCTTGAGTATATTATTAGTACATTATTAGTACATATATGTATATACCAATGTCATACTCAAGACATTCTATAGATATACTTATTATATACTAAAAGATATTTTCAGTATGTACTGAGAAGCAGGAAAAATCGGACATAGTAGCATTCTTAGTACATACTCAGTATATCGCAGTATGTATTTCGAATGTTCCTAGAACATACGCAATATACTTTTGTGATATTCTCAGAACATTCTCGGAATTTACATGTGCTGTGTGGGAAATTAGAAAGAATAATAATAAGTAAAGTTATATATGGATAATCAAAAGGTGTCTCAACAGATTCTGACTTTCTAATACATACTAGAATAATTAATATGAGATAAAGAACAAGTTTTATAATGAAATAACTTTCTTCGAACAATAAACCAAAAAGATTAATCAAATAGGCTTTAATATTTCCTTGAGACAGTTGAAGCTCGGGCAATATCCATCTTCGTTGCCTTAGTAAACCGTATTTACGAGGACAACTATTTTCTTTATGAAGAATTTTGTTACCTGGAGATGAAGAGAAACCGTTCGGCTTGATCAGAGCCGAACGAAAGTTGCTGCCCAATCACGGTAACCAATGTTAACCAGTGATAGCAAGTATTATTTGTAGCTGGTACTCAGAAATTACGCCGTAACAGGCACTGCCAATGGCGGACACTAAAGTCGCCCCTTTGATGATGAAACTCGATAGCTTCCCATTGGTATGTTGCTGCCCTCAATGTATAGGATCTCAAAGATCGAAATTGGCAAGAATTTGGCTCCCAAGGAATCATCCAAAGATGATGTCTTTATTTTGTTGCTACCCTTGAGGAATCTTTTGGCACAAAAGCTACTTAAAGCGGAGAGCGAAAGAAAAAACACGTCTGTTACTTCTTGTTGCCAGGAAGAAGAAGCAAAACGGAAGCTAGCTACTCGCTTGTCTTTACAGCGACAGCGCTACTACGAGGTAGCACTGTCGGTAATTTTGACCGACTGATGAACCATGGCGTGATCGGAGTCGGTATTGTCGTATGATTCCGTAACACTTATTAATACGCACGATTATCAGTGTGTATTGCCGTGTATGTGTTCCTTCAAATTTTTTACAGGTAAGTGTCTCGTTCATTACAACCTAGTCCCGCTGCTCTGATTTACAGTAATAATCGTAATATAGATCTATTTTTGATTTCCATTTTCTCGTTTATATGTATGTAATGCAAAATAAAATAGAATAAAATAATATAGATATACAATCTTAATTATAATAGTTGCCCACAGCGCAAAAATCAGTTGACATAATGAAATACAGGCAATATTATTCTTTTAAACTTCCGAGAAAAGTTTGATTCATTCGATTGATCGATTGAGTGAATAATATATGTATATGTGTATTTGTATATGGGGCATTCCATACCAAATCAACAACTTTTTTCTTCGACCATTTTTTATTTGCTTCATTTTTTTTCATATTTGTGTATCTATTGAAAGTAGCTTCATTGAAGTTTTTAAGATTTTTATCTCTATCGATTTTCGAGTTATATGTATACATTTTTTTAAAATTGATTTTAAATTTCAAATATCTATAACTTGAAGAGAAATAAAAATATTGTTTATAAAAAAATGGTAATTTTTTGTTTATGAATGTATTTTTCAAAAAAATATTGAAAAAATTATAAATAAATTTTATAACATTTAATAGTGTTTTAGTCAATTTTAACCGAAATTTTTTTTTTTCTTCAATGAGATCTTTTCGAATTTTTTCAAGAAATATATATTAATTGGATATAAATTGGCTATGAGAGCCATACGCGGGTGTTATAGCGAAAATTAATTTTTTTCGCTAAAACTTGTATAATGTGCACGGGGCACGAATTTTGCTTGATAATTTTAATTCCTATATTCCTTTCTGACCCCCCTAAAAAGATATTTGTGAGAAAAATATCGGGCCAAAGTCGCATTAAAAAAAAAATGTATAAATTTTAGACTTAAAATCAAAAATTTTGAGCTATTGACGAAGAGAGGATTCAGATATTTTCTCTATAATATAATATAATAATGAATATTATATTATACATCAGATTGTATCACACATTAAGCTGAAGATGGTCCAAAAAAAGGACCGAAACATTCTAAAGAAATAAAGAATAAGTATATAAAATTTTGCGTTCTTATTTCCGACGCACCGGCTCTTATTAGCCTATTCCTTTAATCCTTTATTCGAATATAACTGAGCCTTATCTCTATCAAAATATTCTTTTTTTCCTCAATAAGACCTCTTAAATTCTTTTCAAAAAAATTTATAACATTTTAGACTTAAAAACAAAATTTTGTAGCTATTGACGAAGAGAGGATTCAGATATTTTCGATATTTTTAGACTATTTTTCGATTTTTTTTTCAATTTTTTTTTAAAATCGCACTTTTTGGTATTTTACACCATTCCGATCTATAAAATAAGTATTTCCTTTTTTATGGACCACACACTAATTATGTGAAAAAAGTGGCCGTCGTTAAAATCGACCAAAAATATGAAAAAATGTACTTTGTGTGATGCGAATCAAAAGTTCAAATGGGCATGATCTTCAAAATATGCTAGTTTTTGAGCTGCGAACTCACAGTTTTCTATTTCTTATCTAAAAATGAGCAAAAATATTACATTTATGGGCTCGTAGCTTAAAATCTAGCATATTTGAAGGTCGTGTCTATTTGAATTTCTGATCAGCATCACACAAAGTACACTTTTCCATACTTTTGATCGATTTTAACGGCCACTTTTTAAATATAATTAGTGCGTGGTTCTTTTCTTCTTTTAATTTATCAATATTTGTTTAGAAAAATATATTCAAAGAAAAAGATAACCACCTTTTTAATAATAATATTTTTTTTTAAGTTATAGATATTTGAAATTTTTAAAATCAATTTTTTTAAAATGTATAATTTAAAAATCAAGAGATAAAAATTTTAAAAAATTCATGGAAGCTACTTTCAATAGTTACAAAAACATGAAAAAAATGAAGCATATAAAAAATGGACGGGGAAAAAAGTCAT
Organism: Prenolepis imparis; assembly: GCF_030444845.1. NCBI lineage: Eukaryota > Metazoa > Arthropoda > Insecta > Hymenoptera > Formicidae > Prenolepis > Prenolepis imparis. Next base: position 12,824 of record NW_028141377.1, on the reverse strand, counting down.
TGATTTGAAATGGCCTGCTATATACACATTTAAAACTCATTTCAATATTTCTAATACTAAATTATTATATTCCTAATTAATATATTCCTAATATTATATTATAATTAAATATTACTCAATATTTCGCGAACGACTGCGGCATCGCTCGGATAATGTTTCCGTAGCATTTCGTTTGGCACATAATGAGTACCTTCGAATTTACAGAAATATTTTCCAATTTCTACATTATTGATTCATTCTGAGGTGCATATCGATATAACGCCTAAAATAGAAAAAAATAAAATAAAAATAAAAAATGAAATAAAAAATGTATCATTCTATGTAATACAAATAAATATATCACAGAATAAAATACAAATATAACTTAAAATGAAGCATAATAATACGTACTTTGTGGCACATAACACAGGTCATTATCAAGTAACAAAACGTAGTATGGTTGCGATTGCCAATTATCGATGTTATACCGGTAATTTTGGCTTCTAAAGTAATACTGATTACAGTATCGCGAAGGATCCTGAAAACGTTCAATTCGGCATTCGTTGTGTCATCCTATTATGACACCAGCAATGTCTTTAATTATATTATGCTTATATATATGTCTATGTCTAACAGTCAATCCAATTGCATATTTTACATCAGGCGATCTTTGTTCGTAAACTTCTTGATCTGATGGAGTACATATTGACTGAAAAATTAACACATAATTAATGTTTTTATTATATTATTTAAATATTTTGATGTAATAATTTGGATTCGAAATAATTAGTAAGATTATATGTTTAATTATATACTAATTTGTTACTTAAAATAATAAAATGTCTTTAATGTGTAATATTTACATTGAGTGAATGCAATTTTCTTACCACTTCATAGTTTCTCAGCGGTGAAGATATTGCTTGATGAAAGGGTTTGTCCATTGGCCACAAACAATAGTAACCCAAAATTTCCATTAAAACTTCCGTTATCTTAAAAAGAAGAAAATAGTTATTAAATTTTGAATTAATCACGAAATCATCTGTAATCACAAAATTTCATTTACAAATGTGTGAAAAAAATAAAAAATAGATTTAGATAGAGTTGCCAAATTTTATAATCGATAGCTACTGGTGCAGTTCTTATTTATAAGTTATTAAATAAACTCAAGTCACATAACAAGATCTTTACTAACTAAAACTAAAGTTATAAACAGTTCCTGTTATACATTCCTGTATTTAGATATGTATTTAGACATGTTTTTGTATGAAAAATTTGATGGAATTAACCACTTATGAACAAGACAATAATTTCTGTCGAAAACAAGATTAAATCAAAATGGTATATAAATAATTACTTACAAATTTTGAAGTTATCTTTTTTGGATAAGGCACCTGTAAACATTCTGTTATGGCATAAATCTTCACTTCATCTTCATGTATCCAAATGCGAAAACATTTAGTACTTTCTGCACAATTCCTATATAAACAATAAAGAAACATGCTCATTTACACATGTACAATGTAGATGCTCTAAACAAATATCCATTTAATGATAATTTTTTTAATTTATATGGAATCTTTTTTGTAAAAAGAAACTATTGCTTTATCTCTTAGAAGTGCCTCTAATAAAGAGGCACATCTAAGAGATAGATGCGTGCCTCTAAAGTTAGAGGCGCAAATAAATGTACTCAAGGGCACATTTATCGAGAATAGCATAAATATGCTATAAATGTGGTACAAAATAGTTTTTTTACGCGATTGCCTCTAGATGCGCCGCTAAATGTGAACTCATAATACGCCTTTGTCTTTAATTGTTTATAGCTCGAAGATTAATACATCGACATTTTCGCTAAAAAAAGATGATTGGATTAAAAAGATATATAATTTCAAACAAATTATATGTATATACATGAGTTTCGTAAAGTAAATAAATGTTATGAGTAAGTGTTATATAAAGTTAATGAATATGTTATAAATATGAACTACAAAATATGTATTTATTTAAATTATATGTGCACATTTGAATGTTTCGAAAACAATATATATTCCAAAAAATATTTTAGAGGGAAATTTTTTGACTTTAGAGAAACATCTAGTATCATCACCATCTTGCAATAAGTGAAAATTCTTCAGAAAGTATAAAATTCGCTTGATTTTGTTTTAATATTATTATATTTAATATATTTTCTTAAACTAATAAAATAAGTATATACAATATAATATCTTTATTTTGAACAAGTATGTTAGCGGTATCTGATGTAGCGGGATATCCGTGGAATAAGTCACCAGTATATGTATTATGTTATTATTTTCGTGTCGGGTCATTGTTGTGTTTTCGTGTATGCTTATCTGTCCGTTGCCTCGATCTTTATTGTATACTTTTGACGAAACGTGCCATGCCGTGATTGGCTTCATTTAAAAGAATAAGCGTTTTAACTGTGTTTATAAACGGCGACCGCTCGGTCGAACGCGTCTCTCTCTCTCTGAGAATTTAGAAGAGTAATGATAATAAAGAGTTTCTACGACTTAAAGGTAATAAAGAGTTAAGAGAGTTACTTTCCCGTATATCTCTCTCTCCTATCGACATCCTATCGACTACAAGTATTAAAAAAAATTAATTGTTGATTTTAATTTTTGTAACAGATCAAGTTAATCTAAAATTTTACAAATGAGATCATATAATTCACTTGTCGACTTCAGTCAATCATTTTGCACATAGATGTATATAGACGTAAATGTATATAGACATATAGATGTATATAGAAGTAGAAATACCAAAGAATTAATCTACGAAATATAAGCTCACACTTATAAAATTGCTGTTCTAGAGAAAAGTCATACTACCATAATTGAAGATTATTATATTAATATAACTTTTTCATCCACATTTTAGAATGTTTGAACAATATAATTTAACAATTTCTGGAAAATATTAACTTTTAGAGGTATTTATAAGTCCCCTTTTTTTATATTATATATATCTATATGTATACAGGGTTTGTCAAAAGTGTGGAAACCCCTAAATAATTTTTGTAAAAATGAAAATATCAAAAAACGATAAAACACGTATTTTGATTTATCAAAAAAGCTACCCTATGACATGGATACCGATCATCCCCCACCCCCTGGTACGCGGGGGTAAGAGGGGGGTTGAAAATTTTAAATTGGATTAAGGGTCGAGTGGGGGCTCGTTTGAAAGGTCTTTTCATAACAAACACACCCTTAAAATTTTAAGTCGCTACGACCCCCTTATTCAAAATGGCGGCCGTTCAAATTTCGAAATTTCATGCACTTAGTGTTATCCAGGATCAACTGCGTGGCATGAATTTGATCCCTTGTGTGTGTGTGTGTGTGTGTGTGTGTGCGCGCGCGCGCGCGCGCGTGTGGCTAAACAAGTGTGAATGTGTACATAGTGGTGATAGGTTGCAGAACAGACGATTGAAAACTGTTATCTCTCTTTAATGATTCAAAACCTTTTACTCCGTATTTTAAAATAAATTTTACTCAATGTGTTAAAGTAAATGCTGAAAGTGGCTGCCATTTACTTTTTGACAATATGCCAATCTTTGATAGAATGCAGAAATGGCTCTACGATTCGTCTCAAAAGGTATCAAATCTATTTCATCCCTTATTCGCTGTATCAATTCTTGGATGCTTTCAGGTTTTGTTTTGTAAACCTTACTCTTCAGGTATCCCCATAGATAATAATCAAGAGGAGTTAGATCTGGTGACCGAGGTGGCCAATCCTCTCCTCCCTCATTTCTGTTCCTTCTTCCTATCCATCGTAATGGAAAAGTCTCATTTAAAATTTGACGTGGCCGTAAACCAAAATGAGCAGGAGCTCCATCATGCTGAAACCATATTTCTTCGAAATTATTTGGAAAAATATTTCGTATGGCTGGAATTATTTGATCTACAAGTAATCTCTCATATCTTTGAGCGTTCAGATTTTCTTCAAAAAAAAAACGGCCCTATTAAGTAGCCATCTATTATTCCACACCATACATTAATTTTTTGTGGATATTGTGTGTGAGTTTCCCGCACTCAATTCGGATTCTCATCTGACCAGAAACGAAAATTTTGATTATTAACTTCTCCCGTTAACGTGAAAGTTGCCTCGTCTGTAAAAACAATTTGATAAGGGAAGATGGGCCGGACATCTATTAGTGCCATCATTCTTTCACAAAAACCTATACGACGCTCCAGATCTCCGTCTTGCAATTCTTGAACATATTGTAATTTGTATGGATAGAACTTGTTTTTCTTTAAAATTCTCCAAACGGACTTGGGAGCAATATCGTGAATTTGAGCGGCTCTGTTAATAGTAGAATTGGGATTTTCAATAAATGTCTGCATAACATCAAGTTGTTTTTCTTCGTTAGTGGCAGACGATGGTCTCCCTGATTTAGGGCGATTTTTTACGCTACCAGTTTCTCTAAAACGTTCTATTGTTTTTAAGACAGTGGACTTATTAATTCGACGATTCGGATACGTCTCATTAAATAATCGAGCGACAGCAGCGTACGATCGCTCGTTGTCACCCCATCCACGCATCATGAGGATAGTGATTCTTTCACGTTCCGATAATTCGCCAGCCATTTTTAAAACGTTTAATTTTTAATCTGCCTAAAATCTGTGAAAACAACTGATTTTGAGTAGCCGTGAGAACAACTGATTTTGAGTAGCCGTGAGAACAACTGATTTTTAGTATCTCGAAAAAATTAATGTATGGTGTGGAATAATAGATGGCTACTTAATAGGGCCGTTTTTTTTTTAAGAAAATCTGAACGCTCAAAGATATGAGAGATTACTTGTAGATCAAATAATTCCAGCCATACGAAATATTTTTCCAAATAATTTCGAAGAAATATGGTTTCAGCATGATGGAGCTCCTGCTCATTTTGGTTTACGGCCACGTCAAATTTTAAATGAGACTTTTCCATTACGATGGATAGGAAGAAGGAACAGAAATGAGGGAGGAGAGGATTGGCCACCTCGGTCACCAGATCTAACTCCTCTTGATTATTATTTATGGGGATACCTGAAGAGTAAGGTTTACAAAACAAAACCTGAAAGCATCCAAGAATTGATACAGCGAATAAGGGATGAAATAGATTTGATACCTTTTGAGACGAATCGTAGAGCCATTTCTGCATTCTATCAAAGATTGGCATATTGTCAAGAAGTAAATGGCAGCCACTTTCAGCATTTACTTTAACACACTGAGTAAAATTTATTTTAAAACACGGAGTAAAAGGTTTTGAATCATTAAAGAGAGATAACAGTTTTCAATCGTCTGTTCTGCAACCTATCACCACTATGTACACATTCACATTTGTTTAGCCACACGCGCGCGCGCACACGCACACACACACACACACACACACACACACACAAGGGATCAAATTCATGCCACTTCCACGCAGTTGATCCTGGATAACACTAAGTGCATGAAATTTCGAAATTTGAACGGCCGCCATTTTGAATGAGGGGGTCGTAGCGACTTAAAATTTTAAGGGTGTGTTTGTTATGAAAAGACCTTTCAAACGAGCCCCCACTCGACCCTTAATCCAATTTAAAATTTTCAACCCCCCTCTTACCCCCGCGTACCAGGGGGTGGGGGATGATCGGTATCCATGTCATAGGGTAGCTTTTTTGATAAATCAAAATACATGTTTTACCGTTTTTTGATATTTTCATTTTTACAAAAATTATTTAGGGGTTTCCACACTTTTGACAAACCCTGTATATGTAATTATTAGAGTGTATTTATTTATGCGTGTAATAAGATACCAGGAAAAACAGAATCAAAGTAATCTGAAAGTTAATTTTATATATATTACCTGGGTTGCCAAACCAAATGGATGTTAAAAAAAGAGCCCATCGGAAAGTGTGCTGATATTTCAAAATATAAGCCCAATTTTTTCGCCACGCAGGTATACATTAACATCCAATACATATGGCTATAATTCAATTTTCTTTCTTTAATCTGTAGAAAAACAATAAAAGCGTTAAGATATAATAAGGATAATTATAATGTCAATATCATGTAAAGAATTATTATATAAACTTTTTTGCTTAAAATGATATGTACAATCACGTCTTAAAATGTTGACCATTCCTCCTGAAATACCCTGTATACAATACACATATACCTACATTATAAATTTATATGTAGAATTTTAATAATTATAATTTATAACTAATAAAAAATATCATATGTGTAAAAAAATCACATACCGTGTAATCATACGCGTCCGTATCTATTTGATTCAATTCCATTCAAAATTTATAGGAATCAAATGTTATAATAGTCTTATCGAGTATACGCTTAATCGTCTTTGCGTCCTCTTCGCTCCAATAATTTTTATCAGAATTATTACTTTTCCAAATCGAGAATTGTTCAACTGATATTGATAATAAAGGATGCGTGGAATTTTCATCTTTTAGACACTTTAATACTTTCTGCACTAAATTATCTATGAATTCATCTATAAGTAAGTTAGTAATATATTTATCAGGATGATACCATTGTAATATCATGATAATTATATCCTCCAAACGCCGTTGTTTTTTGGGTGTGTTTTTAAATTTTTGACATTTTAATTTAAAAATATATCTGTTAAGGCATTGAAATATTTGTATGCTGTAGTATCTTTCTGTTAAATTGGATTGGCTAAAAAAATATGTAAATATTTATTATGCGATTAATACATTAATCTATTATATATGTTAATGGTTTTAAAATTCACATTTAGTCTTACCGTGGATCTTGGGTATATACGATTCTAATAAGTTCATCAAATTATGAAAAAATTATGAAAAAATTATGAAAAAATAATTCATGCAGTGCTTTTCTTCATCCGGACAGAGCTTTAAATCATTCATATCTTTCATGAAAATATCTCCGTTTTGATATCGATCATTACAGTAATAATACATCTTAGACATGCGAGACACATAATGCAATAATTCTGTCCTACATTTAAAACCTTTTACAACGTCAATATTGGCGAGATGTAATTTGCCCATGTTGTCGTAATAGAATTTCTTTATAGAAGGCCATCTAAAATTTAAACAGAAAATATTTTAACTAATTTTCATACTAAAAATCATACTAAAAAAAATTGAACACAACGACTCGTATGTATTTAAATCAAATTGAAGAAACTGACGACGTTCAATAATCTTATATATCGAAATTGTTAAGATGTTAATTAAGTCTGTAAGAAATGTGAAACGTTTTCCACAAAACACTATTTTCAAATACATATTTACAAAAATATATTTTATTTTGTTTTATGCAATGTTTTAGTATAACTCATATTGTATGGCGTGATTGTGGTAAAGCATTATAAGTAGTAAGAAAATTTGCATGCTACTGTTATTATAACATGACGAAATATATTTTCGTCGAATTTTATATTACGCGCGCGCGCGCGCGCGCACACACACACACACACACACACACACACACACACACACACACACACACACACACACACACACACACACACACACACACACACTCACACACACACACACTCACACACACTCACACATGCACGCACGCACGCACGCACAACCAATAAATTACAAAAACACATACACACACAAATAATATTGAAGAGAAAGAAAGAAGAGAGATAGAGAGAATAAAAAAAAGTTTAATAAGCATTCTATATTTTACAGTATTTCTATTCTCGACAAATGCAATTAGATAACAATGATTTTTACATATTTCCGAATTTACAAATAAGTATCAATATAAAAAATATAAGGAACAAAATGTTACATATACTTTAAATAAACAAGGTAATTAAATAAATAGAAAATAAAATACAAAATTTTATAACATTAAAAAATAATGATATAATCCCTAAAAACTTACGTTTTCAGAAAAGGTAAAAAATAAACGCCAAGCCACGCGCGCTAGCGCGTTATTTATTTTATAATAAAAAATTATTATATGTATTGACAAAATTAACTGTGAGAAAACTACTTAAAAATACTAAAGAAATTATTTTAATCAAAAGGTTGTACAAAACATTTATTTTTATTTTGAGATATCAAAAAAATTTTGATATCTCAAAATTTGCGAGAATTAAAAATGCACATTTCTAAAAAATTCAAAATTATATTAAATAATCCATAAAATAAATCCTTTCACCAATCCTCGCCAAACTCAATACCAATAATTCTTTAATAAACTCTATTCATGTAACATATTTTATCTTGATATGTCAAAATTTATGAAAGTTAGAGCAACCGCAAACATTTTTTGAAAAAATATAATTTTAAAGTATGAAATTACAGTATAAATTTTTATAAAAATGACAGTAATTGACAGTGTTGTACTACTTTATTTGTATGCCAAATTGGAACGCTGTAGCTTAAAAAATTTTTGAAACGTTTAAATTTTGATAAAAACGTGGATAGACACACACACACACACACACACACACACACACACACTATTTTGTTATAATAAAATATTAATAATTTTTTAGATTCTTATAATATTAAATAATCTTACTTGTGTAGATCCTTAAATAATCTGACTTGTTAGTAAATCCAACGTGAATCATCAATCATCAAACCGAAGTTTCGTATAAAATTTCTACGTGGGCTTAATAATTTATTAACCACATAGTTTTTGTGTTTATTATGTATAATGTATATATTATCTATTAAAACTAATAATAATATAAAATATTTTACGCATGTTAATATTTCTTATTTAATTGAAATATAATCTCAAAAGTTCGTATAAAATAGTTACTTCTTGCGTTTTCTAGTTTGTTTTTTATTTATTCTCGCACGAAAAATCATCTCATTAACAGTTGTGCTATTATTCTTACATCTTGCACAAATAGTTATTGATAGTGATGACAAATAAATTAATCTATTATTTTTTTATACAGCTTTTAAGTTTTCATAAATCTTTTAAGCTATAACAGACTTTCTATCATCTTGTGTTTTTAAAATTAATAAAATTTACGCGATTTTATTCAGAAAGTTTTATTTAAATATTAACAAAAATTTTGTGAATTTTTTGAAAAAAACTAATGGTACAAATTAATCATACAATTTCTTAAATTACATTCATATTTCGAAATTTTTTAAATGCCAGATATCATTTTAAATGTTTCAAAAGAGGATTTTTTCGCGTAAATTTTTTTGATTTTTGCAATGTTTCTTTTTATGCGATGTACCAATCATGTGAAATAACAAAAAAGTTTACAGATAAAACACTTACATCTGAGTAATCTTTCTCTTCCAGAGAATGTTGTCTCCGCTTATGTACTGAAATTGTTTGCACGTGGAACTAAAATTTATGATGTCCTTGATGCTAATATCCTTATTTGCCAGAATTGTCCAAATTACCTCATTAGCCAAATTCTCTATCTTGACCATTATTATTGCGAAATATATAGCACAATACACAAAAAAACTTGCAGTTTTAATTTGTTCCTAACGAATCGATTGATATTCTATGCACTAACTACGTTTGGTAGAGAGCACGAGGCTTATTGCACCATGGGTAGTCAGAGACTGAGTATTCAAACAACGTCTAACAATGCTTGGACTGGGGGTAAAAAAAGAGAAAAAAGTAAGAAATAAAGATACAATATATATTTCTTTTTTCTCTCATTCGAGCTTCCACAACGCTCTTTAGTCCATTCTCGATCGTGTCTATTCGGATTTTGGCTACGCCCACTTTTTTCATTGGAGGAAAACAAAGAATTTCCACATTCTCTATGCGTTCTTCATATTTCATTCATTAAATAAAGAGTATAGGAAAGGGTAATTGCTGGCTTTTTGAGAGTGAGGGATGTCGACTATGTCATACTTTGTGGCAGATTTGACGACACGGATATAAAAATGTGAATGGTGTATGTAAAATAATATAAAATAATGCGTAAAACGAGATTATTTCAGATACTGAAAAAAAAATTAATTAAACATTTTAGTGCCATTACATGATGTCACTTGTGACGTTATAATTTGTACGATTCTGAGTTTACATTTTCGGGTAGATGCTTCTTTATTCTTTAGTTTCATCTAGTTGTTTGCATTATTGATTTATCTATATTATAAACTTACTGCATTTTTGTCTGCAGCGAATTCTATGCCATTATAAGCTATTGTCCATTTTAAGTAATGCACTGCAATTTTTCGAAAACCAAGGCTTCTATCAAAAAATGTTTTATACAAAAGTTGTAGGACTGCGACATCTAGTCATAAGCATACTCTTATTCCAGGTGAAGAAGTTTTTGAAATTTCAAGGTCATCATTACCTTTTAAACAGAATCATTATAATTTTTTTTTTAAGGGGTAAAACCACTCTAGAGGCAGAAAAAAAGACCTAAATTTGACAATTTATTTTGGGAGTATGACAAACGGAATAGAATTTCTTTTCAGAGGGTTTATTTAACACATATTGAAGTACGAAAAACAATTTTTTTTATTGTCATTTTCATACAAAATGGCGGCGACAGAGCCCGTCGTCGAAAACAGCTTTTTTGAAAACACCGCCACGGGAGGACGGATTTCTCGGCATGTATGAGTCCTGGAACAAAAAACAAAAAAAATTTATAATCTATATACAATTGGCTTTGGAAGTACGTAGGGTTTTTTTTTAAATCAATTTTTGTGGAAATGGTGCACTTTTTAAGAAATGAATCAATTTTTTGCCCTAAAAATGAGCATTAAATTGTTTATAAAAAAAAAAGTTTACATTCAATCAAAAAACGGCTACGTACTTCCAAAGAGAATATTGTTGTGAAGCTACTGTAAAAATTTCAAATCGATCCATGCAATAGTCTCCGAGAAATCCGTCCTCCCAGTTTGAAAAAAGTGGTTTCGAGAAAAACGCGTTTAAAGTTTTATGAGCACTTTAATCCTTGAAATTTTTGTTTACCTCTAATCTGCGATGCCTGCACCATACATTTGGCCAACCAGGTCGATGTTCGCCTCTTCCTCTTCCTTCCTAGATGCTTTTAGTATTTTAGTAAGTAACAGGTAAACTTATTATTTCGAAAGGTAAAAGTAGTACAAAAGCGATGAATCACAGCGCGCCGCGTGAGTGCTCAGCGCGCGCTCTGAGGCGCTGCGGCAAAATCGATAATTGAACCTTTTAAAATTTGTTTTCCACTATAAATCAAATGGCATATTGTTTTTATGACCCTAAAGTATCGTTTAAGCAAAAAAAAAAAAATATTGATTTTTTGAAAATCCTAGAGTGGTTTTACCCCTTAAATATAGTGTTATTTTAACAGAAAAATATGCAGTTGCACATTGCAAATTACTTTTAATCACAAGAGTATGTTTCTTCTGCACTGATTGATTTATCTCATTGTATGTAGAAAATTATTAAGGTAAGATTTGTGGCGTACATATGTGCAACGTAAGGTCCGAGCGAGAAAAGGGTAAAGGTTTATGGCGTTTAAATCTTGAATCCCGAACGTGCAAATTTTTGCATATTAAATAATGGCATTTCCACATATGTTCAACACGTTCTATACGAAAAAATTTCCATCCCTTTCGCCCAGACCTTTCCCAATTTTTATTGCCTACATTATTGTGACTTTCTCTTTTCGCTAAAAGTACAAGCGAAGAAACCGAGAGACATTCCGGGTTTAGCTCTCGTCTCGATCGTACGAAGAAGCAGTACTAAGACTCATTCGAATTCTTTATATTCTTAATTTAGTTATACAGAATAAATATCTTTTGTTAGGAAAAAAACTGTGTTAATTTCTTTCCTCCACGTCATCACCTCAAATTATCGAAAAATGAATATATTACAAGATATTTCATATGTTTTGACAAAATATGTGTCAGAATGAAATATACCATATCTCCATAAAACCATTCATTTTTCAGTTATTCAACTCTAACAATTTTTTGCCAAATATTACGAGGAATCGACTTATGTAAAAAAATTATAATGATTCCGTTAAAAAAAATAATGATAATCTCGAAATCACGGAAATGCACATATACTTAGAATAAGATTATGCTTATGTGAGATCTCCCCTTTGAAATTCTACAATTCTAATTTAAAATTCAAAATATTAGTAAAAAAATTCTATTATTAAAATTATACAAAAGAAATTTATAAACTTCTTGTCAATACTGATTCAATTTATTTATTATTAAATAAGAAATAAATGGCTTCTCTTGTAATCTATAATGTTATTTATATATAAACACTAGTGTTGCGGTGTATATTTATTATAAGATTTTATTACTATAAAATATAAACTTTTTTACGCTTCAACTTAATACTCTTCAACTTATTGTTAATACAATTTCATATTTTAAAATTAAACAATTATGACGACGACAATTCTAATGAATTTTTGTTTATCTTCCGATTTTCAATTTATAATATATGTATATAATTCAGGTTATAATATAAAATTATAATTTATAATGTATACATGCAAATATATTTGTAATTGTAATTGTATTGTAAACCAAACCTCTTTAAATTTGAGAAAAATGGCATATTTTGTTTTTTTTTCTTTTTTGCTAATTCTTCTTCTCTGTCACAAAATCTTTTCTTTCTTTCTTTTCCAAGTAGCAATTGTCATTAACTTCTATTATTCATATATCGATATGTTTCGGATATTAAACTCGTAATAAAATGATAAAATAATAGTAAAATAGTAATTAAAAGTAAAGAATAGTAATTAAAAGTAAACAATAATTAAAGTAAGGATAAGTTTCGTGCGAATTATTAACTTTTTAATAAATAATTAACCTATTTTTAAAATTCAATGTATAACTTAATATATTTCGCGCGCGCGAATATTCTCAATAAAGTCTGCGACAATTTTT